>NC_069502.1:933880526-934065526 GCF_027579735.1 Bombina bombina | reverse complement strand
TCTCCTCTCTCCCCCCTATCTCCCCCTCTGTCTCTCTCTATCTCCCCCCCTCTCTCTCTCTCTCCCCACATCTCCCCTCTCTCTCTCTGTCTCCTCTCTCTCCCCTATCTCCCCCCTCTGTCTCTCTCTCTCCCCTCTCTCTCTCTTCACATCTCCCCTCTCACTCCCCTCTTTCTCTCCCCTCTCCCTATCTCCCCTCTCTATCTTATCTCTCTCTCCCCCCTATCTCTCTTTATCCCCTCTTGAGCTTTCTCTCCCCTCTTTTAAGCTGTTTGAGCTCTCTCCACGGCCCCGCCCCTGACCACGCCCCCTCCAGGACCTTTGCGTTAGGCCACGCCCATCCACGGACCCCCGCGATATGCCACGCCCCCTCCACGGACCTCCGCGCTAGGCCACGCCCCCATGAGCCATGTGGCATGCATACTTTATTTACATAATACATTTATTACCAGGTGCAGGGACTCACTCGGAAGATTTTCTCCCAGCTAGAGCCGACAAAACCATGTGCACTATCACAACCACACCCGCAGCCCCCCCCCCCCAGCCCCAGGCCCCTTCAGTCTGACAGTGACTCTGAGGCTGAGCTGAGTGAGCTCAGTCTGTGTGTGAACCTTGAAGCTTTAACTTACCTTAGGCTTCCACTCCATTCTTCTTCACTCGGTAGCTACTAGTCACTGGCTGTGACACTGCTGCTGCCAGTCTGCCGTGCTTTCCAGAGTCTCCCACTGGACCCAGGGCTTTCCACAGACCACTCCACGTCTGACTCTAGTCTTCTCTGCTGAGCTGCTCTGAGACACGTGACTGCACGCAGAAGGATCTATTTAATTCCCGCCCGGCACTCAGAGACAGCCAGCCCCAGTCAGATTCAGACGAGTTCTGAATTCTGAATCTGATTGGCTGAGAGTCAGACTAGTAGTGAGACGTGAGAGGCGGCCAGGACGGAGGCTAGCCTCCTGTGGAAGCGTATGGGGCGCATTGGAGAGCACTGCATTAGCACCTTTTCTCCTCTGGTGGCAGTCTCTCAGCGTCCCATACACTTCCACAGTAGTCAATGCATTCATATTGCGCAATGCAAGGACAGCCGGCTGTCCTTGTCTTGCGCAATATGAATGTATTGATGTATAAACTAACAGTGAGTTGGTTTTAATAAAATTTACATACAGAATCATGATTTTGGTGGAGGGGTGGGGGGGGTAGGGGGGGTCACCTTATTTTATAAAAAAAAAATATGGAAAAAAAAAAATAATATTTTTTTTATTTTTTAATTTTAAATAAATGCTGCCTGTAATTACATAGATTGGCCAGGGTAGGCGCTGCCTCACCTGCCTCCTGTGACTGCACGTCACTGATATATATATATATATAAAAGTATCTTCAATCAAGGACTGCACTCACTGGATTCAGATAAATTATAAATTATTTAATAAGTGGTGATGTTTCGGGGTTCGCAGACCCCTTCCTCAGGCCCAACTGGGTCTGAGGAAGGGGTCGGGGTCTGCGAACCCCGAAACGTCACCACTTTTTAAAAAATGTATAATTTATCTGAATCCATTGAGTGTAGTCCTTGATTGAAGATACTTATTGATATATTGATATATTGACTGGGCACCCTGGTCGCTGACCAAATTGTATTGAGAGTGCAGATACACACGTGAGATATATATATATATATATATATATATATATATATATATATATATATATATATATATATATAAAGAAAAAAACAGCTAGTAGGGGTTAATATTTAGACTGGTGAACTAGGGCCCACCTCTCTTAATATTTAGAACTAACTCTATGGAAAAAGAGCCTTTGTTTGTGTGAGGGGTAATGAATGCACTATCATGCTTATTATTCAGTTGATGAATTGCATCAAATTTATTGTAACATTTGCACATATACTTTCTTTATGATTTCTTTTCTTTAATAAATTTAATTGTTGCATCTTGACAACCTTGTTTGAGTCAAGCTTTAAGTGATTCACAGATTCATTGTGTGAATTTAATTTCGTGACTTTATGTGCAGTGCTGGAAAAGGCTTACTTTTACTTCTTAATCTAATTATATATATATATATATTTGTAGAAATCACACTTGAAATTGTACTCAACTAAAATATGCTCACCAGAATATTCATTCAAAGTTGAAATTATGGGGTCAATTTATCAAGCTCCGTATGGAGATTGATGCCCCTTGTTTCCGGCGAGCCTTCATGCTTGCCGGAAACAGAAGTCATGAAGCAGTGGTCTAAAGACCGCTACTCCATAACCTGTCCGCCTGCTCTGAGGCAGCGGACAGAAATCAACCTGATCGAATACGATCAGGTTTATTGACACCCACTGCTAGCAGCCGATTGTCCGTGAATCTGCAGGGGGAGGTATTGCACCAGCAGTTCACAAGAACTGTTGATGCAATGATAAATGCCGACAGTGTATGCTGTCGGCATTTATCGATATGCAGCGGACATGATACGCTACATCATATCATGTACACTCGCACTATAATAAATTGACATCTATATCTGTAGATAGTTTGGAAATGTTAATTAGAAAATAACCAAAAAATATTTTAAATTGCTAATTGCACGTGTCATGATTCATAATTAATTAATGAATTACTTTATTCATTCATTCATGCATTAGTTTATTCATTCATTTATAATTCATATTATTGGTTAAAGTAATGGTAAATCCAAGCTTTTAGAAAAGTGCTAGGATTTACCATCACTAAAAATACACTGTAGTTTTATTCATCAGTTACTAAAAAAGGGTGCTTAACTCACCTTTCTTGTGCCGTGGCAGCTCGCTAAAGTCAGAGCTTACGGCTGCCCACAGTACAGCACTCTTTACCAATGAGGTGACATTTCCACCTCTAAATCAATAGCCGTGCTAAGATGTCAGATGATCTGTTGCCACATTCTGGCACTCCAACATTATATATTTTTTAAAACATGTTTCTCTTATTTGGCCATTTTGAAATGGTCACCAAACTCCTCCCTCCTCCTTCTTCCTTATTCTTGTAATGTCTTTTTAGGTGCATGTAAGGCTTAATGACATCACTTTTGATATATTGGGCATGAGCTAGACTGAAAGGTGGAAGTGCCGGGGTTAAAATGGAAGTGTGGGGGACCTATTATACAGAGGGACACCCTTTTCTGTTAGTAACTTCCCCGTACGCAGGGGACTATAACTACGGCTACACTCTGGCATACTCATTGCACATGTACAACTTCATGTGAGTGACTTTCAGATCTTTCAAGTGAGTCATTGGGGTAGATTTACCAAGTGCCAGGCAGACACAATTCGATGTAGCATACTCTGTCGGCATTTAACTTTGCACAAGCATTTATTGTGACATGCTTGTGCAATGCTGCCCCCTGCACATTCACGGCCAATTGACCACTGCTTCTTAAAACTCCGGGCGTATAAAGCAGCATCTGCTGCATGTTAAATCTACCCCATTGACTGCAGCTTCAGAAACTGACTGGACCATGCAACCTGTAGGAGCAATGTGGCAGCCATTTTGAAATGGCCAAATAAGATAAACATTTAAAAAAGAAATAGTTTAACGTTGGAGCGGCAACATTTGGCAACAGAAGCAGTAGAATTGTATGGGATCAAACTATTGTTACAGGTAAACATTACTACGATGTAGATTGTCCTTTTAACAAGACTTTTTATTTTACAATATTCACTATTGAAGCCTATGAAATATTTTTAGATACATTATTAGATAAGCTTTTCTAACGGATTTGAATATGCCTTTGTGTTTAACTAAATTTGTAATGCTCATAGGGGCCAATTTATCAAAGGTCTTGCGGACCTGATCTGACAGTGCGGATCAGGTCCGCAAGACCTCGCTGAATGCGGAGAGCAATACGCTCTCTGTATTCAGCATTGCACCAGCAGCTCACAAGAGCTGCTGGTGCAATGCCGCCCCCTGCAGACTCGAGGCCAATCGGCCGCCAGCAGGGAGGTGTCAATCAACCCAATCGTACTCGATCAGGTTGAATTCCGGCGATTCCTGTTTAGACCGCTGCTTCATAACTGGTGCTTCTGGCGAGTCTGAAGACTCGCCAGAAACACGGGCCCACAAGCTCCATTCAGAGCTTGATAAATGGGCCCCATAGTGTTCAATTTATATTATATCCCCAATTATCTAAAATATACAATTCTGGTAAATAATCTTTGCAAAATACTCTATAAAACTGCAGTACAATTTACATTCTGTTTTCACCTTTTCTTTGGATTAGGATTAACCTATGATGGGGCAAAACTATGTAAACTTTGTATTTATTGTCTTTATTTTTACTGATATAAATAAAGTTTGATCGTGTCTGCCCATACTATAGCTTTATACCCATACAAAAATATGAAATATTATAAAGAGGGATAATGTTATATATAAAGAAATAACCATATAATATTGTATTTCATGAAGGACAGTTAAAAGGCACATCCCTATAATTTGTGGGTTTTCTGTGGTATATACATTATAGGTTCCCATGTGTAATAAAAAGAGATCTTCCCATTCCATTTTATGAAGAATATTCATCAACATTCCTCAGTTATAATTTTGGATAAACAAACTCAACTGAATATTTTTTGGTTTGTCTTATGAGTTAAATTTGGTACAGAGAGGTCTTTCTTTCTTTCTTTCTTTCTTCTTTCTTTCTTTCTTTCTTTCTTTCTTTCTTTCTTTCTTTCTTTCTTTCTTTCTTTCTTTCTTTCTTTCTTTCTTTCTTTCTTTCTTTCTTTCTTTCTTTCTTTCTCCAGTACAGCTGGAGAGTCTTTAGAGATGTCTTAGTTAGTTTTGCTCTCTCTCTTACCTAGGGAAGTTCATTTAGCACTCTAATAAAAATTACTAAAAAGAATTGCACAAAAAAGTTGAAGGGCTCAAAGATATGAGGTCTCAGGTGTTAGGAAAAAAAGGCAAGCAAAGGGCTTTAACATAGTGATACATACATATATGTATATGCATCTCAAGCGCATGGAGGTAGTAAGAGGAAAGTGGTGAAAAATAGTTAGTTTATTTTCTTCAATCAAAAGTTTGTTATTTTAAATAGTACCGGAGTTGTGCTATTGTTTCTCAGGCAGAGATAGAAGAAGAATCTGCCTGAGTTTTCTATGATCTTAGCAGGTTGTAACTAAGATCCATTGCTGTTCTCACACATGTCTGAGGAGTGAGG
Source organism: Bombina bombina (assembly GCF_027579735.1). Lineage (NCBI taxonomy): Eukaryota > Metazoa > Chordata > Amphibia > Anura > Bombinatoridae > Bombina > Bombina bombina. Next base: position 934,060,339 of record NC_069502.1, on the reverse strand, counting down.
TAACTTCAGAGGGAGAATGGTGTGTAGTTTATTCTGCTATCAGGTATGTGCAGTTATGATTTTTTCTAGGATTGGAAATGCTAGAAAATGCTGATGATTCCTGATAAATGTAAGTTAAGCCTGAATACAGTGATTTAATAACGACTAGTATCATGCTTACTCTCAGGGGTATTACCCTTATAGATATGCTATATAAAACGTTTGCTGGCATGTTTAATCGTTTATTATACATGCTTGGTGATAAAACTTTATTGGGGCCTAATTTTTTCCACATGGCTGGCTTTATTTTTGCCTAGAAACATTTTCCTGAGGCTTTCCACTGTTGTAATATGAGTGAGAGGGGCCTATTTTAGCGCTTTATTGCGCAGTTAAAATTACAGACTGAGGCATCCAGTTTTCCTTAGGAGTCCCCTGAATGCTACAGGACATCTCTAAAGAGCCTAAAATCGTTTGTTGGGGAAGGTAGGAGCCACAGTAAAGCTGTGGCACTTTGCTGGGACTGTTAAAAAACGTCTATGTCGTTTTTTTGATCCGTTTTTTGAACTAAGGGGTTAATCATCCATTTGCAAGTGGGTGCAATGCTCTGTTAGCCTATTACATACACTGTAAAAATTTCGTTTGTGTAACTGCCTTTTTTCACTGTTTTTCAAATTTTGACAAAATTTGTTTCTCTTAAAGGCACAGTACCATTTATTTATATTGCTTGTTAACTTGAATTAAAGTGTTTTCCAAGCTTGCTAGTCTCATTGCTAGTCTGTATAAACATGTCTGACATAGAGGAAACTCCTTGTTCATTATGTTTAAAAGCCATGGTGGAACCCCCTCTGAGAATGTGTACCAAATGTACTGATTTCACTTTAAGCAATAAAGATCATATTATGTCTTTGCAAAATTTATCACCAGAGGATTCTGATGAGGGGGAAGTTATGCCGACTAACTCTCCCCACGTGTCAGATCCTTTGACTCCCGCTCAAGGGACTCACGCTCAAATGGCGCCAAGTACATCAAGGGCACCTATAGCGTTTACTTTACAAGACATGACGGCAGTCATGGATAATACCCTGTCAGCGGTATTAGCCAGACTACCTGAACTTAGAGGTAAGCGAGATAGCTCTGGAGTTAGATGAAATGCAGAGCATACTGATGCTTTAAGAACCATGTCTGATACTGCCTCACAATATGCTGAAGCTGAAGAAGGAGAACTTCAGTCTGTGGGTGATGTTTCTGACTCAGGCAGAGTACCTGATTCTGATGTTTCTACATTTAAATTTAAGCTTGAACACCTCCGCGTGTTACTAAAGGAGGTTTTAGCTGCTCTGAATGACTGTGACACAATTGCAGTGCCAGAGAAATTGTGTAGACTGGATAAATACTTTGCAGTGCCGGTGTGTACTGATGTTTTTCCAATACCTAAAAGGTTTACAGAAAATATTACTAAGGAATGGGATAGGCCAGGTGTGCCGTTCTCTCCACCTCCTATTTTTAGAAAAATGTTTCCTATAGTCGCCACCACACGGGACTTATGGCAGACAGTCCCTAAGGTGGAGGGAGCAGTTTCTACTTTAGCAAAGCGGACTACTATCCCTGTCGAAGACAGTTGTGCTTTTTCATATCCAATGGACAAAAAATTAGAAGGTTACCTTAAGAAAATATTTTGTCAACAAGGTTTTATCCTTCAGCCCCTTGCATGCATTGCCCCTGTCACTGCTGCTGCGGCGTTCTGGTTTGAGTCTCTGGAAGAGGCCTTACAGGTAGCGACTCCATTGGATGACATACTTGGCAAACTTAGGGCACTTAAGCTAGCCAATTCTTTTGTTTCTGATGCCATTGTTCATTTGACTAAACTAACGGCTAAGAATTCTGGTTTTGCTATACAGGCGCGCAGAGCGCTATGGCTTAAATCATGGTCAGCTGACGTGACTTCCAAATCTAAGCTGCTTAACATTCCCTTCAAGGGGCAGACCTTATTCGGGCCTGGTTTGAAGGAGATCATTGCTGATATCACTGGAAGAAAAGGTCATGCCCTTCCTCAGGACAGGTCCAAATCCAGGGCCAAACAGTCTAATTTTCGTGCCTTTCGAAACTTCAAGGCAGGTGCGGCATCAACCTCCTCTAATGCAAGACAAGAGGGAACTGTTGCTCAATCCAAAGCGGTCTGGAATCCAAACCAGACCTGGAACAAAGGTAAGCAGGCTAAAAAATCTGCTGCTGCCTCCAAGACAGCATGAAGGAATGGCCCCCTATCCGGTAATGGATCTAGTGGGGGGCAGACTTTCACTCTTCGCCCAGGCATGGGCAAGAGATGTTCAGGATCCCTGGACGTTGGAAATTATATCCCAGGGATATCTTCTGGACTTCAAAGCTTCTCCCCCAAAAGGGAGATTTCACCTTTCACAATTATCTGCAAACCAGATAAAGAGAGAGGCATTCTTACACTGTGTACGAGACCTCCTAGTTATGGGAGTGATCCATCCAGTTCCAAACGAGGAACAAGGACAGGGTTTTTACTCAAATCTGTTTGTGGTTCCCAAAAAAGAGGGAACATTCAGACCAATTTTGGATCTTAAGATCTTAAACAAATTCCTCAGGGTTCCATCATTCAAGATGGAAACTATCCGTACCATCCTGCCTATGATCCAGGAGGGTCAATATATGACTACAGTGGATCTAAAGGATGCTTACCTTCACATTCCGATACACAAAGATCATTATCGGTTTCTCAGGTTTGCCTTTCTAGACAGGCATTACCAGTTTGTAGCTCTTCCCTTTGGATTAGCTACAGCCCCAAGAATTTTTACAAAGGTTCTAGGGTCGCTTCTAGCGGTCCTAAGGCCGCGGGGCATAGCAGTAGCACCTTATTTAGACGACATCCTGATACAGACGTCAAACTTCCAAATTGCCAAGTCTCATACGGATGTAGTACTGGCATTTCTGAGGTCGCATGGGTGGAAGGTGAACGAGGAAAAGAGTTCTCTATCCCCACTCACGAGAGTTTCCTTTCTAGGGACTCTGATAGATTCTGTAGAAATTAAAATTTACCTGACGGAGTCCAGGTTATCAAAGCTTCTCAATTCCTGCCGGGTTCTTCATTCCATTCCGCACCCTTCGGTGGTTCAGTGTATGGAAGTAATCAGCTTAATGGTAGCGGCAATGGACATAGTGCCGTTTGCACGCTTACATCTCAGACCGCTGCAACTATGCATGCTCAGTCAGTGGAACGGGGATTACACAGATTTGTCCCCTCAACTGAATCTGGACCAAGAGACCAGGGATTCTCTGCTCTGATGGCTATCTTGGGTCCATCTGTCCAAAGGTATGACCTTTCGCAGGCCAGATTGTACGATTGTAACAACAGATGCCAGCCTTCTAGGTTGGGGTGCAGTCTGGAACTCCCTGAAGGCTCAGGGATTGTGGACTCAGGAGGAGTCTCTCCTTCCAATAAATATTCTGGAACTAAGAGCGATATTCAATGCTCTTCAGGCTTGGCCTCAGTTAGCAACTCTGAGGTACATCAGATTACAGTCGGACAACATCACGACTGTGGCTTACATCAACCATCAAGGGGGAACAAGAAGTTCCCAAGCGATGTTAGAAGTCTCAAAGATAATTCGCTGGGCGGAGTTTCACTCCTGCCATCTATCAGCTATCCATATCCCAGGTGTAGAGAACTGGGAGGCGGATTTTCTAAGTCGACAGACTTTTCATCCGGGGGAGTGGGAACTCCATCCGGAGGTGTTTGCACAAGTGATTCATCGCTGGGGCAAACCAGAACTGGATCTCATGGCATCTTGACAGAATGCCAAGCTTCCTTGTTACGGATCCAGGTCCAGGGACCCCAGGGCGACGCTGATAGATGCTCTAGCAGCGCCCTGGTCTTTCAACCTGGCTTATGTGTTTCCACCGTTTCCTCTGCTCCCTCGACTGATTGCCAAGATCAAGCAGGAGAGAGCATCAGTGATTTTAATAGCACCTGCGTGGCCACGCAGGACCTGGTATGCAGACCTAGTGGACATGTCATCCTTTCCACCATGGACTCTGCCTCTGAGACAGCACCTTCTACTTCAGGGTCCTTTCCTCCATCCAAATCTAATTTCTCTGAGACTGACTGCATGGAGATTGAATGCTTGATTTTATCAAAGCGTGGCTTCTCCGAGTCAGTCATTGATACCTTAATACAGGCACGAAAGCCTGTCACCAGGAAAATTTACCATAAAATATGGCGTAAATATCTTTATTGGTGTGAATCCAAGGGCTACTTATGGAGTAAGGTCAGGATTCCTAGGATATTATCTTTTCTCCAAGAAGGCTTGGAAAAAGGTTTGTCAGCTAGTTCCTTAAAGGGACAAATTTCTGCTCTGTCTATTCTTTTACACAAGCGTCTGGCAGACATTCCAGACGTTCAGGCTTTTTGTCAGGCTTTAGTCAGAATCAAGCCTGTGTTTAAACCTGTTGCTCCACCATGGAGCTTAAATTTGGTTCTTAAGGTTCTTCAAGGAGTCCCGTTTGAACCTCTTCATTCCATTGATATAAAACTTTTATCTTGGAAAGTCCTTTTTTTGGTAGCTATTTCCTCGGCTCGTAGAGTCTCCGAGTTATCTGCCTTACAATGTGATTCTCCTTATCTAATTTTTCATTCTGATAAGGTAGTCCTGCGTACCAAACCTGGGTTTTTACCTAAGGTGGTATCTAACAAGAATATCAATCAAGAGATTGTTGTTCCATCCTTGTGTCCTAATCCTTCTTCAAAGAAGGAACGTCTATTACACAATTTGGACGTGGTTCGTGCTTTTAAGTTTTACTTACAAGCTACTAAGGATTTTCGGCAAACATCTGCTTTGTTTGTTGTTTACTCTGGTCAGAGGAGAGGTCAAAAGGCTTCGGCAACCTCTCTTTCTTTTTGGCTAAGAAGCATAATACGCTTAGCCTATGAGACTGCTGGACAGCAGCCCCCTGAAAGGATTACAGCTCATTCTACTAGAGCTGTGGCTTCCACCTGGGCCTTTAAAAATGAGGCCTCTGTTGAACAGATTTGCAAGGCGGCGACTTGGTCTTCGCTTCATACTTTTTAAAAATTTTACAAATTTGATACTTTTGCTTCTTCGGAGGCTATTTTTGGGAGAAAGGTTTTACAGGCAGTAGTACCTTCCGTTTAAGTTCCTGCCTTGTCCCTCCCTTCATCCGTGTACTTTAGCTTTGGTATTGGTATCCCATAAGTAATGGATGATCCGTGGACTGGATACACCTTACTAGAGAAAACACAATTTATGCTTACCTGATAAATTTATTTCTCTAGTGGTGTATCCAGTCCACGGCCCGCCCTGTCATTTTAAGGCAGGTTATTTTTAAATTTAAACTACAGTCACCACTGCACCCTATGGTTTCTCCTTTCTCTGCTTGTTTTCGGTCGAATGACTGGATATGGTAGGAAGGGGAGGAGCTATATAACAGCTTTGCTGTGGGTCCTCTTGCAACTTCCTGTTGGGAATGAGAATATCCCATAAGTAATGGATGATCCGTGGACTGGATACACCACTAGAGAAATAAATTTATCAGGTAAGCATAAATTGTGTTTTTACTTCTACAGCTAAGTTTAAATTTATTATAAGATAGAGATGTCTTAATTTTAATTTAAAGTTAGCGGGTTGTTAGGTTTAGGGGTTAATAGCTTAATTTAGTTTATGGCGATGTGGGGGGCTGGCGGTTCAGTGGTTAATAGGTTTAGTTAGTGGTAGTGATGTGGGAAGCCAGAGGTTTAGGGGTTAATACGTTTATTTAGTGGCGGCGGGGTCCTGGAGCGGCGGGATAGGGGTTAATAACTTTATGTAGGTTGTGGCGGGGTCCGGGAGTGGCGGGATAGGGGTTAATAACTTTATTTAGTGGCGGCGTTTAGTGACAGGGTATAAAGTTGGTAAAAAGCCGAATAGACGCAAGATCGATGACTGTTAGTTAACAACAGTCCGATGCTCATCGCCCCGTACTTGGTGCATGGATTTTTTACGTCTTTTATAAATATGGAGATCGTATTCAGGTCCGCACTCCGCAGCTGCAATGTTAGGCGATGTTAGGCGAGCGTATTGGTGCCATAGAATTCAAGAAAGTTGACGGCTTAATAGATATCCCCCTCTATCTGAATCATGAAAGAAAGAAAAAAATGGGTTTAGTATCCCTTTAAAACAAATTAATTGATGTAATTTTCCATAGGAATTGTGTATAACAGATCACTGTAGTTGCAATCTGCTGTTTTTAATTTCTAGATTCTGTGTGCATTTTGAGGCAAAATATAGGATGTCTGCTATTAGAGAAACCTGTTTATATTTGGTTTACTGCTTTGGAATATTTAAGCTTGGATTGACGGAATTAGTACTGTCACAGAAAGGACCATTAGTTCTGGTATGGAAACAGGAGTGGCAACATATGCCTCCCACATGCATGTGAGATGAATAAGAGAATTTTCCATGAATAGACCACAGACAGCTAAAGAAATGCTGAAACTGAATGTGACATGTTACACTAATGATGATATTAAAAAAATACAATAAAATAGTTGTAGACAATGGAATTTGATCTTCCTTGGAGACTTGTACCCCACCTCCAGTGACAGCCAGAAGACATTTGTGTTTTGCAAGTTATTTTACATAGGGAAACCACTAAACCAGTAATGTTAAAGGGACAGTAAAGTAATAAGACATTCATGATTTAGACAGAGCATACAATTTTAAACAACTTTCCAATTTACTTCTATTATTTAATTGGCTTCCTAGGTTTATCTAGGAAAGCTCAGGAGTAGCAAAGAACCTAGGTTCTAGCTGCTGATTGGTGGCTGCATATATATATATATATACCGATTGTCATTGGCTCACCCATGTGTTCAGTTAGAAACCAGTAGTGCATTGCTGCTCCTTCAACAAATGATTAAGTAATTAAGTAAATTTGATAATAGAAGTAAACTGGAATGTTGTTTAAAATTGTATGTTCTACCTAAATCATTAAATAATTTTTTTGGGTTTCATTTCCCTTTAAATTATTGAATACAAAAAAGTATTGTTGCAATACACTAATCTAATTAGTAATTTTCTTCAGATGAGAACTACAAAATCCCTCATTAAGAACTAAATTACGAGTGGAGCACTATTTACCGCTCTCATGCTAACGCCACTAGACTTAAAGGGACAGTAAACCTCAAAAATAATGTTATATAATTCTGCACATAGTGCAGCATTATATAACATTATATTAGCTCAAACTTTATAAAACATAATATTCCCTTTGAATTTTTTAAAACAACGGCTGTTTTTCAGACACGCTCTCTGTGCTCTTCTGAGCGGGTCTGTTTTTTTCACACAGCGCATCGGGCCAGCTGTATAGTCACAGCACGGCCCGACCGCGCCATTATACACAGTGCAGCTCGCTCTTACATTCCAGTTTACTTCTATTATCAAATTTACTTAATTCTCTTGGTATCATTTGTTGAAGGAGCAGCAATGCACTACTGGTTTCTAACTGAACACGTGGGTGAGCCAATGACAATCGGTATATATATATATATATATGCAGCCACCAATCAGCAGCTAGAACATTATTTTTGAGGTTTACTGACACTTTAAGCTTCGAATATCATGACCACATTAACGTATTTGCCATAGACTTCAATAGAGCGTGAAAAGTGGGAAAAAACTAACGCCCAACAAGTCGTGCAAAATGCGTTTTCTCAAGTGAGCTAACCCGACATGAAATATTAATATTTCACGTTCCCATGTTCTTCACATAGGAGAATATGTTCTATTTATTTATAAATAAATATTTATATATATATATATATATATATATATATATATATATATATATATATATATATATGTGTGTGTGATTATTGCCCTATGTGAAGAACATTGAAAAGTTGAATATTTACATGGAATGGCAGGTCATGGCAGGTCTCCCGTATTACAAGTCGCTGCGGTACAGCTATACCGCAAGCATTTTAGCCTGTAAAGCAACTCTCCATTCCGCACTCAAAAATGACTTTTGCGTGCAGGATTTCCATTCCACCGTATTACAGGTTCAACCTGTCAGGCTATGCGGTCCGGCTAAAATGCTTGTGTTATGGTCTATACCGCCGTGATCCATTCGCGCAATCTGAGATCAGTAGTTATGGATTTTGAGAAACAAAAATGTTTCACAAAACTCATAACTAAAATGTTACAAAGTACACTAACACACATAAACTACACTATTAACCCCTAAACCGCCACCCATGCATCACAAATACTATAATAAACCTATTAACCCCTAATCTGCCAGCCTTCCACATCGCCAACACTAGATAAAGCTATTAACCCCTAAACCGCTGGTCCCCCACATCTCTACTAATAAACAAAATCTATTAACCTCTAAACCGCCGGACCCCCACATCGCTACTAATAAACTAAACCTATTAACCCCTAAACCGCCACCCCCCCCCCACATTGTTAATCACTAAATTAAACTTTTAACCCCTAAACCTAACACCCCCTAACTTTAAATTTAATTTACAATTTAACTATCTTAAAATAAATAAAAACTTACCTGTGAAATTTAAAAAAAAACTAAGATTAAACTATAAATAAACCTAACATAACTATTTTAAGGAAATAAAATAAGCTACAAATTAAAAAACCTAAATTACGAAATCCAGCTCCTCCTCGGCTCCCATTAGAGAAATGAACTATAAAATTCTACATTGTTGGTATTTGACCCCCAGGAGGCTTCATACATTATTTCCTAAAACCAATAATTGCTGTTGGAGATGTGGACATGTGGGAAGTGGTATGGGACATATGTGGTGGTGGTGCTCTCAGTTAAATACCATGTGGAGAACTATAATCGCAGAAATAGAAAGTATTTTTCAGACCACCCTCCCACTGGATCCTTTAGTGTGGTTGCTCAATAAAACAGTTAAATTACCCCAGGTACATTTTAGATTACTGTTAAGAATCATGATAAATAGTATGAAAGTATTAGTGGCTCAAAATTGGAGGTCCCAAGAGATCCCGTCAGTACAGTTATGGCGCAAAAAAGTCACAGATCTGATTGAATTAAAAGAGTATGGTTCTTACACATCAGGTAAAAGAGAGAATTTTATTGAGTTGCAGAATACATGGGAGCAATATATTAAAAAATTGTCAGAATAGGTTTCCCCCTCATGATTAACGTTCTAACTTTGTTTATACCCAAGCTTGATCTGGCTCTTGGTAGATACTATAATTGCCTAAATTTGAAGGCATTACACTAATGGTAATACACATAGGCATTGAGACTTACATGTTTTGTCTGATTTATATATGTAAATAGGTAGTAACTAGAATCCATTGCAATCATATCCATGCTTGTTTAGTAAATTCATACGCCAATATATCAAAAATGAATGTGATTTGCATTGTTTGTGATATTGTATAATTTTTTTGTCTCATGGATTCTCAATAAAAAGAATATGAAAAAAAAAAAACACTACGAAAAAATAAATAAAATCTGACATTACCAAAAAATAATAATGCTAAAATTACAGAAAATAAAAAAACACTAAGATTACAAAATATAATAAACAAAATTATCCAAAATAATAAAAATGACACCTACTCGAATAGACCTATAAAAACAAAAAAGCCACCCCAAAATAAAAACACCCCCTAACCGAACAATAAACTACCAATAGCCCTTAAAAACTTTTTTCCCCATATACATTAAAGGGGTTGCATTACGGCGATCGCCATTACGCAAACGCAGGTGTTAGTTTGTTTCTAACACTTTCTTCCCATTGATGTCTATGGGGGAAAGCGTGCTCGAGCACGTAAAGTCAGGCCTTGGTTTTTGTGCGGTATGGAGCTTAACGTACCATAACGCACAGCAAAGGAAGTTTTTTTGTAACTTGCAATGGCAGCGCTATGGAAAGTGCGATAACGCTCAGTTTTTTGCGTTATTTATGCACCCGGTATAGCGCAAAACTTGTAATCTTAGCCATAGTTAAAGTGAATGTCAACTTTCATTATAAAGTGCCCGGTTTTTAAAAACACTATTAAAAACAGGGGCACTTTCATTCATGAAAGTTTACATTGCACCGGATTTTACAAATACTTACCTTCTTCTCCTGAAATGTCGGATCGCCAATCCCCACTGCCTGCTTGTTCCTGCTGTACTTACACAGCAATGACTAAACCGTCTTCCTCCAATCACGGCATGGCCTCACCAGATGAACGCTCCTGGAGGGGAAGCTGTGATTGGAGAGAGCCGGTTTCGTCATTGCTGACGAATCAACAGATCCTGTCCCTACCTAGGTATCCTTTCCAACAAAGGATACGAAGGGAACAAAACAAATTAGATAATAGAAGTAAATTGGAAAGTTGTGTAGAAATTGCATGCTCTATCTGACTCATGAAAGAAAAATGCTAGGTTTAATGTACTTTTAAAGGGACTGGAAGTCAAAGGTAAACTTACCAAATTATCAGTGTTTTCAAAGACACCTCTTTCTCTTGATATCCTTTGTTGAAACTTTGCTCTCTTAACTTTCCATGAGACCATACTGCGGAAGGCTCAGGTTTGTGCACCAAGAGAAAGAGATAAATGGTATCAAATTGGAAACCTTTTTTTTTTTTAAACTGTTCACTCTGTTTTGATTTCCATGTTAGTTCAAAACTCTTAACGACAGTGATGTACCCTGTACGCCACCTGTCAGAAGGGTCCTACAGGACTGTTAGGGCCTGAGACATGCAGAAAAAGTGGTCTCACGACTGTATTACTTTGGCATTGAAAATTGTTCTGTTTGTTTCAGTTAGGAAAATCTACTTACCATTTCAGTTGCTTCAATCAAGATGTGATTGGGGTCTGTCTAGTAAAAGTCGGCTGCCCATATCATTTGTATGTTTAAGGCAAGTCATATGGAAGCAGATGAACTTGGCCAAAGTCAGCTTCTTGATCCCAAATAGGAAGCCACAACTTTTCAAATCAAACCAATATTCCACTAAGTTTACAGCCAATTTCTACCGACTTCTAAACCAAGTCATGCTTTTATGATTTGTTAGGGTTATTTTTAAACTGTATTTATTTTGTGTTTAATGCAACATTTTTTTCTTCCCCAATCCTGAATGCAAGCTCTCTAGTCGAGCTAACCTGACTGGCATAAATCTTGATTGCGCTCGTGATCACAAATTTCTTTCAATGCATGTTATTTCCGCCGCGCACTAAAAGCCGGAAAAAGCCGATATAGCTCACATAGAACTGTTAGCGCGCCACTCGTATTCTAGCCCAAAGTTGATTATTAAAAAACAAAAAAACAAACCTAAGTTTAAATGATAACCACTCCCACTAGCAGCCAAACACTTAAAGGGACATGAAACCCAAATTTTTTCTTTCATGATTTAGAAAAAGTGTGCAATTTTAAACAACTTTTTATTTATTTACTTCTATTATCTAATTTGCTTCATTCTCTTGATATCCTTTGCTGGAAAGCATATCTAGATAGGCTCAGTGGCTGCTGATTGGTTCCTGCACATAGATGCCTTGTGTGCACTGTTATTTCTTCAACAAAGGATATCTAAAGAATGAAGCAAATTAGATAATAGCAGTAAATTAAAAAGTAGTTTAAAATTGTGTTCTCTTTCTAAATCATGAACGAAAAAATGTGGGTCTAGTGTCTCTTTAATTCAAATGCATATTTGAAGGTATAAAGACCTGCAAGACTCAATTATCCCTATTCAAGGGCAAGTGTATTAGAAAAGCTACTTTAAATCCACTCAAATTACAGGCACCTCTTATTAAAATCATGCAAGTCATTATAAATAACAGATGCATGTTGTAACATACGCCATGTTTTGTCAGGCATGAAGATTATTGCAGGAAAAACCCAATAAAATATCTTGTAATTACAAACTATTCTATAGCAGTGCAATAAATGAACATACCAGTCCAGAGTCAAAATGTTCTGCATAAAATAGTTTGCTGCAGTTTTTAAATGGACAATCTCTGCCGACCACTTGTTGTCAGGACCAGTCCTGACATTACTTTAATATAAACAAACATTAAACAAGGGAATTAAACTTAAATGCTCTAAAAACATTGTCTTTTTTTTTCTTTTTTTTTTTTTTAAAAGTGCTCAAATGACATCACAAATATCTATGGCAAATTAGTATTAGCATAGGCACATACAATACATGTTTATTGATAATGCAGATTTCAACAAGACTAGTCAGCCTTTTCTGTGTCCAAAGATTTAACTATAAGAACTGTGTGACACTCAAGCTCCACTTTTTTAAACTCTTTAAGATAAAAATGTCCTTAACCACACAAAACACAATTAAAGCAAAACATTAACATATAACCAAACCAAAACATGCTCTGAATAGGGCATGATGCCTCATAAAGGGGGGGGGGGGGATAATCCTTCCCTGGGACTGAAACCACCAGGGATTTGGCTGATGACAATATTATTAAAATTCTTTGAAGAGTTAAGGATAAAGACTCAGGGGAGGGTCTATGAAAGAGTACCTGTGCTTGTGGAATTAGGCCCCGGCGAGTGGGTGCATCCGCAGAACTCCAACCTTCCGTCCTCACAGTCAGTCAGGGGTAGTCAGCTGTCATGGTCAGGGACTAGTCAGACACCATCTACCATGTAAGTTTTCATTAAGTATAACGAGGGACTGTTGGAAGGGGCATCAAATTCTATTCTTCAGACTTTCAGGTTCCCATTTGAGCATGAATATTTTAATACTGGCATCTAGGTTTCCCTGAACATCTGCCTGTTCTACCAGTATTTTATGATGCAATGCATTAATTAGCTTTTTAAAAGGAGGGTCCCTTTGCTAAGCCCAATATTGCAATACAATTTTTCAAGCTATTAGCACTACCATGTTAAGAAATCTATGGTGTTGGGGCCTTTTGTTACCACCTTGGAGGAAGAATATGTACGTTGCTGTAAGTTGAATTACTTTAGAATGCCAATATGTCAGTTTTCCACAGAACATTAGCAATTTAGGACAGTCCCAAACCAAGTGAACCAAGTCTGGAGCAGGGGCTGAATACTTAGTGCAAGTATTTTGTTCAACTGGAACCCAATTTGACTGTAATTTGGGTGGGATATACTGTATCAATTATGTAAAAATCTGGTATTGGTTTCCCTCAGGTAAGATGATAAGGTCACTTCCCTGACCATATCAATGCTTTGTGTTATAGGTTCTTGCCATTTGGTAATTTGGTGTTGCAGAGAGTGATGTTCATGATGTGCTGCTATCAGACTATAAATATGTAAGATGGAGTGGGAGTCATGTTTGGCCAGGTTGCAAATTGAATACAGTATTTTTATGTTAGAAGATCCCTTTAATATTTAACCAGCAGAAGGTTTTCATATATTTAAAATGGCAATTAATAAAAATGTACAAAATAAATATTATATATATATATATATATAATTTATATATATAATTTTTATTTTTTTATTTTTTATTTTAGTCTAAAAATACTGTTTATGAATTTATTGCTGGCATATTACTTATTGTTACGCTTTTCACAATTTATAGTTTATAATATGATGCATATATCACATCTTAAAGTATATATCACTACTGAATTCATTAGTTGATGCTCAATAAGCATATATCAGTAATAAGATAGATTTAGTTTTAGATATTATGAGAAGAAAAAGCAAGAACAAAGATACTGTTTGCTATTTTGACAAACATTTCAATACTTTATTAACATAAATTAATTAAATACAATAGAATTGCATTATTAATAAATTAATAATAAAAAGGCAATGCAATAACACTTCATCCATTTCCCTTGCTTTATAAGCAAATGAATAATAAAAAAGCAATGCAACAACACTCCATTAATTTCCCTTTCCCCTGTATCATGTGACAGCCATCAGCCAATCCCAGATACATATATGTAATGTATATATTGTCAACTCTTGCACACGCTCAGTTCGAGCTGGAGCCTCAGAATGTGTGCAAATAAAAAAGAAACCTCTTCTGTTTAGTAATGGAAGTATAACAGAATTTTAAATGCTCTATCTGAATCATATAAATCTTAAAATTGTAACTTTCATGTCCCTTTAATATGTATCAACCACAGAATCTAGCTGTTCTTCACAAATAAATTATAACAATATAGAAAGTGCAGGGATCATTACTTGTAAGTTTCTATTGAAATAAAGCTGGGAAGATCCTGTCATCATTCATTGACCATGATGTAATGACATTTATGAGAGAGGAAATAGAACATTTTATATTGCCAACTCCCATATTTTAAGGAGTCTCCCTGATAAATAAGACATCCCTAGCTAAATTAAAAAGATACAATTAAACAAATATTCCTAACTCATTTCATTGTTGGTATAGCAGATGCTTGAGTGACTCTCATACTTAAGTATGGTGAAATTTATATTTGTTTATTTAGAACAGAGCACATTCTTATTTACTATATAAAAAAAGTGCAGTGCCTCAAAAATCAAAGTAAACATTTTGAATAACTGAAATGCATAATGAACATAATGATTCAATAAAATCATTAAAGCAAACTGCTTATCAGTATACGCCATTGGGGTGGTTTTGGAAGCAAAAGCTTGGTAGGGCTTTTTTCACCGGGTAAGTAAAAAAATGCTTATTTGTATGCAAGGGAGACCAGGAACATGAATTCTATCAGGGTTTTCAAATGGTGCTGTTCTTGGTTTTCAAAACCTTACAAATTGTGCTAAAAATACTATGAAATTAAAGGAGCATCCTAATGCCAACATTAAATGCTCTAATTTATTACAGCATGCAATTTTTGCAATAGTGATCCTAGATAACTATGAGCCATATTCAAAGTGGAGCAGTATTAAATGCTCCCGCTGGCGTGCTAACTCCACTAGAAGTAAACTTTTTGCATGAGTTGGGTAGCACTCTTATTAAAAGTTGAAAGTAAAATGTTTTCACTTGCACGCTAAACCGATGTGCGTAAAACACCAAAGTTAGGATATCGCGTCCGCGTTAACATATTCCCCCATAGATGTCAATGGAGCAAATAAAGTGGAAAAAAACATAACAGCCTACATGCATATTCTCAAGTGCGCTAACTCGACATAAAAATATGAATATTTCACATTACAATGTTTTTCACATAGCAGATTATGTTCTATTTATTCTTAAATACATATATCTACAAATATATTGTAGGATGTTTATTATATACATATATACAAAAAACATCTTATACCTACAGTATATCTATACCTCTATATATTTATATATATATATATATATATATATATATACACACACACATGATTTTATATATATATATATATATATATATATATATATAAACATACAGGTAGGTACAGGATGCTGAAGCCCTATTTAAGTAAACTCTCTTACCGTGGCATTCGTTGGTGTGAATGGTATGAAGGTGATAGATATATGTAGTTTTAGGTGTTCCAGGAAAGGCCAAACAAGGATGCAGAAACAGGTATCCTGGCACTTCCAAAAAAACACAAGTGTGACAGGGAAGATAAAACTTCACATAAATTTATTTCATCCAGTAAAAACACATATGGATCAAATACATGAATACCATAGAATAAGAACAAAAAATAAATAGGGACCTTGGCCCTTCTGCATTAGACGCGTTTCATGCTGAGTTCGCACTTGATCACATATATTTCTTTTTTGTTCTTATTCTATGGTATTTATGTGTTGGATCCATATATGTTTTTACTGGATGAAATACATTTCTGTGAAGTTTTATCTTCCCTGTCGCACATGTGTCAAGAGAAAGTAAAATCAGCACTAGGTGTGTAACCCTGAAACAAATGAAGTGATACAAAGTAGCTAAAAATAGGCAGCCTAATACCTGGACATAAGAAAATAATTAGGTCCCCACCTATGAATATCCAATGTCCAATACAGTTAAAAGAAATGTGTAGAAAGAATGGTATAACGGCGCTCTATTTCGTTAGAAAGTAGATGATAACAAACCAAGGGATTATGTCTCAGCCCTTAAAACTAAAATCCCTTAAAAATATTCAAATATGGTTGTAGATAGAATCGATAAACCCTCTAATTATCCTTCCATACTTGGGGAAGCTGAGATGAAACAAGTTGGAGCAGTGACTATTTGTTATCTAATAAATGTCTAGATTAATACAACCTGGTGATAGAGAGACAAACACTCGTATCCCACAATATACAATCAAATAAAGTGTCCTTTTAAAGCTTTCTTCAGTTCAATTCAATAAGAACAGATTCAAAGGACAAGAGTCTGAGTCAGGTACAAATAAATAAAGTCGCTGTGTGTCTGATGCTAAGTTCCTTTGTTAGTATCCACACATAAGTAGTAAAGTGTCCACTTACTAGATGTTACCTCAATCGAATGAGGTAAGTATGGTGTGTCTTTAAATAGCTGGTCCCATGTACCGCAGTTCCAATATTCGCTTCAATGCAGCCTGGGTATGGTGAAATAATTCCTCCCTCTTTAGGTGTTTATTCAAACCTTCCCTCTCAAAGTCATAGGGGGCCGGATATAGGGAGAAACACAAGTGCAAAATAATAGTGCAACACTGTATGTAAAATGTGCGTAATATTTATTAAACACATAGGTAAGAATGCTTACATTGTATGCCCTCAATACATTATGAGGTATCAGTGAAACATGGTAAATTCCACAAACGATGTCAGCAAAACACAATCCAAAATAACTGAAGCAGTATTCTTATACTGAGGTTATAAAAATGATTTCCACCAACCACGTGAAAAAGTAGCATAGAAGCAAATGATAAAACACAATGTCTCTGTTTAAAATTCTCCTAACGCGTTTCAAAGGTCTCCAAAATGTATTACCTTCTTCATCAGTGGAATGTTGGCATTCCACTTGTGCTCTCCTCTCTATTTATTTTTATTTTTTATTTCATTTTTACTGCTGATTTTGTAAATATTATGCGATGAAGGAGGTCTCTGATTAGATCATACATACTTGTAGATCATATTGTAGTCACACATTGTGCAATCATTTACCTGCATTAAATGATAAAATATATTCTTGATATTAACTACTAGTATTGTATTATCATTTATATCTGGAATATCAGCTGGTTGTTCTATGCACATGTTTGTAATATTTTCATTATCTACCTCTGAAATTCAAATAGTGACGCTGGGGAGGCGTTACTATACACATCCATTATGCCTTAAAAGGAGGAGGCTTTCCCAATTACGTCAGGCCAAGTTGAAGGGCGGATGTGACGTCAGACGCTAACGGAGTTCGATGCAAGCATGCTGGTTTGAATTGCTGACTGCCTGTTACCTGTTGTGGTTAGATCGCAGCACTACATTGCCATGCTTGGATGTTTTTCTTTGACAGTGTGTATCAAGCTTCCTGTGACCCTACACGGATTGGGTGAGATTGCTCATAGAGCGCTTCAGCAACATAGTTGTCATTCACTGGTGGACTTTGGTCCTGGAGTGCCGGTGCATTCTACGTATTTACTTGTTTCACACTGAGGAAAGTTTAACATGTTTTGATCAATACTGAATACATGAACTATCATCATTATGTTATCCATATTTCTTAGAACTTTACTTTGCTACATACGCATAAATTGCATGGCATAACATTGAATCTCTTTCAGCTTACAAACCATGCTGTCATATTTGCATGAACTGCTATAACCGCATGAACTGCCTCATCTTGCTTATCATCCTATTGCTTGCATTTTACTTCACTATACCCATGGCTTTAATCATTCATTTATATTGCATGATATTCCTTTAAATCTCATGGGACTGGCTCATTTCTCCGATTGAGGGTCTGACATCCACATTGTGTTTGTTGCTTGGTAACTGGGGACGCCCAGTTTTTCTTTTTGTATATGTTTGTTTGTCTGTATCTATATTTGTTTATGGATTTAATTTAGGATATCTTTTTTGCATTTATGTTTTGTCCATCTATTAAACTTATTACATTTGGATGCAAATTTACTTGAAGTGCATTACCTCTTTACATTGATTCATTATTAGTGCGGAGACATATTTTGATATTGATATTATTTTGGGGGTATGTAGGTATGAGTTTACCCTAGTCTCGAGCACTTTTTTTAGATTCACTTATTTGTTTGATTCTTTATCATTAGTGCTTATCCTTCTATTGTTTGTTGATATATATATATATATATATATATATATATATACAGTATATATATATATATATATATATATATATATATATATATATATATAAATACATATAACATAATCAGTATATATAACAATAGCCCTTAGAAGTTTTTTTTAGGGCATTGTCATAAAGTTATTTAGCTATTTTTCAATCAAATAAAAATACAAGCCTATTTTACAATATAAGTAACCCCCCCAATAAAAAAGACCCCTACAGGGATGAAGATAGAAGACCACCGCTGACACCAGCTCCTCTTCTATACTGCCCCCCGGTATAGAAGAGGAGCACTGCAGTTAGCAAGCATGTAGGAGACAGATTCAAGTTTGGTGAGAGCCATCTTTGGGGTTTAGTGATAGGCTTCTTTGGGTGTTTTTCTATTAGAATAGGTTTTTTTTGGGGGGGGGGCTTCAGGACACTGCCCTATCAAATGCCCTTCTAAGGGCAATGCCCAACCAAACGCCCTTTTCAGGGGAATTTCTAGAGTAGGTTTTTTAGATAGTCTTTTTTTAGGGGGTTGGGGGATACTTGTATTGTAGAATGGGCTTGTATTTCTTTGGTTGAAAAAGAGCTAAATCACGTTAGGACAATGCCCTACAAAAAACCTTACTAAGGGCTATTGCTATAGTTTATTTTATTGTTAGTATAGTTTTTTATTTTTAGGTGGATTTTATTTTAGTGGGGCTTTAGTTGTAGAATAGGCATAACTGTTTTTTTATTTTTGGTAATTTGTTTGTATTGTCTGTAATGTTTATGTGTTTTTTCTGAAGTATTAGCTTTTCTTAATGTGTAGTGGGGTAGTTTGTGATGTGGGTGTGTGGCAGTTTAGGGGTTAATAGTGTAGCGGGTACTTAGTGATATTGGGTGTTAAATTTGTAGAGGGGACTTAGTGAGGTGGCGGTGTGGCTGTTTAGTGGTTAATAGTGTAGTTTAGTGCAACTGTTTCCTTCGGCCGAACTCTTTACGCAATATTTTAGGTTGCATAAAAAGTTTGAGCGTTAAATGCAATTGTGTTCATGCGATAGCATTGACTTTCAACTTGTAATATGAGTGAATGTTGCTGCTCAATGGTTTCCATAGAAAATACGGGGAGCACCATGAACTTGATATCGCGTTTACGCTCTTTGCAATGATAGCGTGCCACTCACAATCTGGCACTTATTTAGCAATGTATAACTTGTAAATATTTTTTTTTTAAATGGTAAATAGTAAAACTAGAGTTTTTTTATACCAACATTTGTAAAAAGTCTTTTTACAAAAAAAAAATATATATATATATATATATATATATATATATATATATATATATATATATATATATATATATATATATACATAAATACATACATTTTATCTGAAAACAAATTGAATGGGACATTTTTAATGTAAAGAATATAGTACTTTCCTTAGTTTCAATCAGGGATTTAGAGGATTTGTAATTCCAAAAGAAATATAGTTAGGTTTTCAGACTGGTAAAAACCTCAAGTTTTATTGTAGACCAAATAACGAAAGCAATATAAACATCTGTATTTGTACAGAGTAATGCTCAACATATGAAAAGCTTTATGCCTGCACAATATAAAAAAAAAAACTTAAAAAGGACACTGTTTTTTTACAACTGATTTGGATAAAAGATATTTTCTGTTACATTATAACAAAAAAATATGTGGGCTAGTTGGGTTATCTAAGACAATACAAAAAAAATCATCTGCAAATTGTCTAGGTTAAAGTGAAGGTTAACTTTGATGAATGAAAGCCCGTTTTTTAAAAATACTATTAAAAACAGGGGCACTTTCATTCATCAAAGTTTACAAAGCAGCCGTTTTGATTAAAAACTTACCTTTGTTTTTTTCAAAGCTACAGCAGCTTACCCCTCCTGGAAATCCTCTCTTCACACGTCAGCAATGACTAATCCTGCTTCCTCCAATCACAGCTTTCCCCCCAGGGTGGTTATTGCCTGAGGCCATGCTGTGATTGGAGGAAGCAGGATTAGTCACTGCTGAGGTGTGAAGAGAGGATTTCCAGAAGGGGTAAACTGCTGTAGCTGTGAAAAAATCAAAGGTAAGTTTTTAATCAAAACGGCTGCTTTGTAAACTTTGATGAATGAAAGTGTCCCTGTTTTTAATAGTATTTTTAAAAAACGGGCTTTCATTCACCTTCACTTTAAATAAGTATTTTTCGAAGCAGCAAAAAGGGTTATTAAATATTTAAATGGAACAAATCTTAGTAGAAACACATTTAGGAGCTTTTATAGACTTCAAGTGGAGAAACAGTAATAAATGGCAAATAAAATATTAACATGCATAAAAAACAGACACTAGCACTGCAGAATTTGTTTGTGCCCTACAAATAAATAAATAATAATAAAAAGGAAAGAAAACAGAGACATGCCACTATTTAGATCCATGGAATAAGCTAACCTTGACTTTGGAGTACTATATGGTGAAAAAAAGGTATTGAAGAACCGCAAATGGCTTAGAGAAGAGATTTAAAGAGAAACATAAAGTTCACACAACTCATATTTTTTTGATCCCAAAAGGCAGACACAAATAAGATCTGATATTTATAAAAATGAATGTGTAATTAGCGCAGAAATTGTATGGAGTTACCTAATATATCATATTGCGTCCCATTAGTATTAACCATAACATGCCCTCTTTTGTTCACAAAACAGTGGTGACGTTTCATTTTCTACTCTGGTTAGATGGCATGGCGAGAGTTCCTTCGATATAAATACAATTAAAACTATCTGTGAGTTAATTTCACTTTCAAATATTTTTCTGTTTCTAAAAATTCTCAATTAATAAATATCCATCAGTAATAAATTACTGCTGTAGTAATACTATATTTGCCACAAAAATGAGCTGTTGCATACAGCCCATTAAGGGCTAGATGGATTGGAGCGCTAATTTATCATGCACCCGCAAACGGGCAAATTTGCCAGTTTGCGAACGTGCAATAAACAACCAGCCATTACAAGTGACTGGGTATTGCTACCGCAAGCTCACAGTTTTATTAGCGCTTATAAAATTAACCTGAGATCAGATATTTGGTTAATTTTATAAATGTGCCCCAAATGCCCCCAAAATACAGTGTACTGTATTTTATTAAAAAATAAAAATTGTAGCAGTGAAAAAAAATGCACTAAAAGTGCCTTTACATTGCGGTCTATGGGAACTGTGTATTCCCTGTAAATATATATTTATATGCTTATATACATATATTTTTATGAGTTAATATGTGTATATACACATATTAACACAAATATACATGTGCATAATCATATACATATATATTTATATTTGCTGCCATCACTGCGCTTAGGTTCTGATACGTCCCTGACTCCCTGTAATACCAGCGCACATTAGCGTGCACTGGCATTACTCAGTGGATCGCTAATATTGCTTGTGCGCAAGCAATATTTAGCGTTCCACTTGTAATCTGGTCCTAATTAGGGAAATTACAAAGGGTCTGTGTCACCCTTGTTTGTATCTCAGTGTGTTTGGTTGAAAGCATGCATTATGTGGATGTAATTTAGGGACCCGGGAGGAAGAGACCTTGACGTGGTCCTGGGCATAGCAGCATTTGACCAAAAGCTGTAACTAACTCTTCCATTTTGCTTTTAATCTAGCTGTGTGCTTACAAGAGAGTTCCAGACTTTTGTATGTGTTGTGTGTATACATACACACCTCTGATATAAAAAGTCTACACACCCTTATAAAATTACAGGTTGAAATGTAAAGACAGAAATAAGAACAATGTAAACGTCAGACTTTTTCTGTCTTTAAAGTGATCTTCCAACAAACAAAATGCAGAGAAAAAACAAATAGTTATTTTAAATAATAAAACAAATCTACAACACCCTGATAACATAATTGGGGCTCTAGCTGTGTTCACAGTTAACAAATCACATTTTAAATCATGCCAGCAGGTAAATAACAAATTTCTTCTAAATTTTTGATTGTTGGAAGATTACATTACAGATTGAAACATTTGGAAAGTTACATTGTTATTTCTGAAAAAGTGGGTAAAATATATCATTCACGTACATTGCAAAGTTGTTTTTACCATGTACGATAACAATTTTAATAGTAAACATAATTTTAATCTGGGATGTCAGAAGCTAATAAGAATATAGCTGAAAAGCAATTAATGGGCATATTCTAAAAACAGTAATATTTCTTTGAAATGAAAAAAAAGTGCAAATAAGGAGATATAATAACTAAGAATTTTTTTGAACATTCTGGATATATTTCAATTTACTTATAGAATGTCAAACTTTCAAAGAGTTTAAAGAAGTCTGCAGGTAATTATTATTGTATCGTCATTCCATGGCTATAATATTATATTAATATTAGACAATTATACTATCAATAAAAAGAATAGCTAACTCTGCCCATGAGTTACCATCTGATGGTAACCTTTACACAAGGTAATCTACAGGACAGTTGGATCTATCTTCCAACTTTACACAATGAGATTAATGAAACAAATATGCTTACTTTTTTAATGCTTCCTAATATTATTCTGTGTTAAACAACACTAACGCCTAGATTTAGAGTTCTGCGTTAGCCGTCCAAACCAGCGTTAAGGGGTCCTAACGCTGCTTTTGGCCGCCCACTGGTATTTAGAGTCAGTCAGGAAAGGGTCTAACGCTCACTTTCCAGCCGCGACTTTTCCATACCGCCGATCCCCTTACGTCAATTGCGTATCCTATCTTTTCAATGGGATCTTTCTAACGCTGGTATTTAGAGTCGGCTGAAGTTAGCGTTAGAACTCTAACTACAAGACTCCAGCCGCAGAAAAAAGTCAGGAGTTAAGAGCTTTCTGGGCTAACGCCGGTTCTTAACTACTGTGCTCTAAAGCAGTGGTTCTCAACCTAAGTCACCTCAAGGACCGGTAAGTTTTAGCCGGATCGGTCCAGGGCCCGGTAAGCATCGGGAGTGGGTTGCAGTAGGTTTTGAAGAAATATATATATATATATATATATATATACACACAGTCTCTTTCTCTCCTCCCCCCTCTCTCTCTCCCCCCTCTCTCTCTCTCTCTCCTCCCCTCTCTTTCTCTCTCTCCTCTCTCTCTCTCTCTCCTCCCCTCTCTCTCTTTTTCTCTCTCTCCTCCCCTCTCTCTTTTTCTCTCTCCTCCCCCCTCTCTTTCTCTCTCTCTGTCTCTATCTATCTCCTCCCTCTCTCTCTCTCTCTCTCCTCCCTCTCTTTCTCTCTCTCTCTCCTCCCGCTCTCTCTCCTCCCTCTCTTTCTTTCTTTCTCTCTCTCCTCCCTCACCCACTGACACAAATGAATTATAAAATTAACCCACTATAAACCATTTATATATATTATATATGGATCCCACACCACTGAATTATCATATAATTATAGTATATATATATATATATATATATATATATATATATATATATATATATATATATATATATATATATATATATATATATATATATATATATATATATATATATATATATATATATAAATATAAAACAGTGGGTTAATTATATGATAATTCATTGGTGTCAGTGGGATCCATATATATATATATATATATATATATATATATATATATATATATATATATATATATATATATATATATATATATATATATATATATATATATACAGGGAGTGCAGAATTATTAGGCAAGTTGTATTTTTGAGGATTAATTTTATTATTGAACAACAACCATGTTCTCAATGATCCCAAAAAACTAATTAATATCAAAGCTGAATAGTTTTGGAAGTAGTTTTTAGTTTGTTTTTAGTTATAGCTATTTTAGGGGGATATCTGTGTGTGCAGGTGACTATTACTGTGCATAATTATTAGGCAACTTAACAAAAAACAAATATATACCCATTTCAATTATTTATTTTTACCAGTGAAACCAATATAACATCTCAACATTCACAAATATACATTTCTGACATTCAAAAACAAAACAAAAACAAATCAGTGACCAATATAGCCACCTTTCTTTGCAAGGGCACTCAAAAGCCTGCCATCCATGGATTCTGTCAGTGTTTTGATCTGTTCACCATCAACATTGCGTGCAGCAGCAACCACAGCCTCCCAGACACTGTTCAGAGAGGTGTACTGTTTTCCCTCCTTGTAAATCTCACATTTGATGATGGACCACAGGTTCTCAATGGGGTTCAGATCAGGTGAACAAGGAGGCCATGTCATTAGATTTTCTTCTTTTATACCCTTTCTTGCCAGCCACGCTGTGGAGTACTTGGACGAGTGTGATGGAGCATTGTCCTGCATGAAAATCATGTTTTTCTTGAAGGATGCAGACTTCATCCTGTACCACTGCTTGAAGAAGGTGTCTTCCAGAAACTGGCAGTAGGACTGGGAGTTGAGCTTGACTCCATCCTCAACCCGAAAAGGCCCCACAAGCTCATCTTTGATGATACCAGCCCAAACCAGTACTCCACCTCCACCTTGCTGGCGTCTGATTCGGACTGGAGCTCTCTGCCCTTTACTAATCCAGCCACGGGCCCATCCATCTGGCCCATCAAGACTCACTCTCATTTCATCAGTCCATAAAACCTTAGAAAAATCAGTCTTGAGATATTTCTTGGCCCAGTCTTGACGTTTCAGCTTGTGTGTCTTGTTCAGTGGTGGTCGTCTTTCAGCCTTTCTTACCTTGGCCATGTCTCTGAGTATTGCACACCTTGTGCTTTTGGGCACTCCAGTGATGTTGCAGCTCTGAAATATGGCCAAACTGGTGGCAAGTGGCATCTTGGCAGCTGCACGCTTGACTTTTCTCAGTTCATGGGCAGTTATTTTGCGCCTTGGTTTTTCCACACGCTTCTTGCGACCCTGTTGACTATTTTGAATGAAACGCTCGATTGTTCGATGATCACGCTTCAGAAGCTTTGCAATTTTAAGAGTGCTGCATCCCTCTGCAAGATATCTCACTATTTTTGACTTTTCTGAGCCTGTCAAGTCCCTCTTTTGACCCATTTTGCCAAAGGAAAGGAAGTTGCCTAATAATTATGCACACCTGATATAGGGTGTTGATGTCATTAGACCACACCCCTTCTCATTACAGAGATGCACATCACCTAATATGCTTAATTGGTAGTAGGCTTTCGAGCCTATACAGCTTGGAGTAAGACAACATGCATAAAGAGGATGATGTGGTCAAAATACTCATTTGCCTAATAATTCTGCACTCCCTGTATATATATATACATATATACTCCCTGTATATATATATATATATATATATATATATATATATATATATATATATATATATATATATATATATATATATATATATATATATATACAGGGAGTGCAGAATTATTAGGCAAATGAGTATTTTGACCACATCATCCTCTTTATGCATGTTGTCTTACTCCAAGCTGTATAGGCTTGAAAGCCTACTACCAATTAAGCATATTAGGTGATGTGCATCTCTGTAATGAGAAGGGGTGTGGTCTAATGACATCAACACCCTATATCAGTTGTGCATAATTATTAGGCAACTTCCTTTCCTTTGGCAAAATGGGTCAAAAGAAGGACTTGACAGGCTCAGAAAAGTAAAAAATAGTGAGATATCTTGCAGAGGGATGCAGCACTCTTAAAATTGCAAAGCTTCTGAAGCGTGATCATTGAACAATCAAGCGTTTCATTCAAAATAGTCAACAGGGTTGCAAGAAGCGTGTGGAAAAACCAAGGCGCAAAATAACTGCCCATGAACTGAGAAAAGTCAAGCGTGCAGCTGCCAAGATGCCACTTGCCACCAGTTTGGCCATATTTCAGAGCTGCAACATCACTGGAGTGCCCAAAAGCACAAGGTGTGCAATACTCAGAGACATGGCCAAGGTAAGAAAGGCTGAAAGATGACCACCACTGAACAAGACACACAAGCTGAAACGTCAAGACTGGGCCAAGAAATATCTCAAGACTGATTTTTCTAAGGTTTTATGGACTGATGAAATGAGAGTGAGTCTTGATGGGCCAGATGGATGGGCTCGTGGCTGGATTGGTAAAGGGCAGAGAGCTCCAGTCCGACTCAGACGCCAGCAAGGTGGAGGTGGAGTACTGGTTTGGGCTGGTATCATCAAAGATGAGCTTGTGGGGCCTTTTCGGGTTGAGGATGGAGTCAAGCTCAACTCCCAGTCCTACTGCCAGTTTCTGGAAGACACCTTCTTCGAGCAGTGGTACAGGAAGAAGTCTGCATCCTTCAAGAAAAACATGATTTTCATGCAGGACAATGCTCCATCACACGCGTCCAAGTACTCCACAGCGTGGCTGGCAAGAAAGGGTATAAAAGAAGAAAATCTAATGACATGGCCTCCTTGTTCACCTGATCTGAACCCCATTGAGAACCTGTGGTCCATCATCAAATGTGAGATTTACAAGGAGGGAAAACAGTACACCTCTCTGAGCAGTGTCTGGGAGGCTGTGGTTGCTGCTGCACGCAATGTTGATGGTGAACAGATCAAAACACTGACAGAATCCATGGATGGCAGGCTTTTGAGTGTCCTTGCAAAGAAAGGTGGCTATATTGGTCACTGATTTGTTTTTGTTTTGTTTTTGAATGTCAGAAATGTATATTTGTGAATGTTGAGATGTTATATTGGTTTCACTGGTAAAAATAAATAATTGAAATGGGTATATATTTGTTTTTTGTTAAGTTGCCTAATAATTATGCACAGTAATAGTCACCTGCACACACAGATATCCCCCTAAAATAGCTATTACTAAAAACAAACTAAAAACTACTTCCAAAACTATTCAGCTTTGATATTAATTAGTTTTTTGGGTTCATTGAGAACATGGTTGTTGTTCAATAATAAAATTAATCCTCAAAAATACAACTTGCCTAATAATTCTGCACTCCCTATATATATATATATATATATATATATATATATATATATATATATATATATATATATATATATATATATATATATATATATATATATATATATATATATATATATATATATATATATATATATATATATATATATATATATATAATAAAAAAATGCCCTACCCTATTCTAAAATAAAAAGTTAACAGCTCTATTACCTTACCAGCCCTTAAAAGGGCCTTTTGTGTAGGCTGACCATACGTCCTGTTTTGAAAGGGAAAGTACCGTTATTTTATGTTTCTTCCCCTGTCCCGTCGTTTCTTTAATAATATTCATTTTGTCCCGTTTTGAGGGTTATCAGACCGTGCGGCCAGCGCAAGTGTCATTTTTTAGCACACACACCACTTGCTAAACATTTTTAAACTCCCCGCCGGTGGGGAGGGCAGTTTTTTTTAACTGCAGGGTTGGGGTTTGGTGGCCATGCCCACATAATCCACAGCACTGCGTCTATGCCAACCGCGCTCAAAATTAGGGACGTGATCATTGAAAGCAAGTGACAGCAGGTCAGTACTCAGTTGTGAGCTGTCAGACTGAGCTGAGGAGAGAGACTGGTCATGAAAGGTAAGTTAGAACTACTAGCTAGTGCCTAGTAAGGACAGGAGTCGGACTAGATCTGTCATCATCTGATGTGATGATCATCTGCCTCTGCCATTAAACGAATTAGCGGCTGACTATCACCAGCGAAATAATTCTTGCCATATTCTTGTGTCACAGTGTGAACATACAAAAATAGTGATCAATTGTTTAAGTTCTGCAAGAATTGTGCACGGCCAAGGTAAGACCAGTGTCTGTGCCTGTCAATCAATTTA
Source organism: Bombina bombina (assembly GCF_027579735.1). Taxonomy (NCBI): domain Eukaryota; kingdom Metazoa; phylum Chordata; class Amphibia; order Anura; family Bombinatoridae; genus Bombina; species Bombina bombina. Next base: position 934,032,443 of record NC_069502.1, on the reverse strand, counting down.
ATTGTCATTAATTATGCTTATTATTATGCTGTGGCAGTTCTGGTTGTACAGACGTTATAAATAACGGTTATCATTATCAAGTAACTATTTCCACATTTTTTTCAGTTCTTCCACCATGTAACAATGATTTTGGGCAACTCAGCTAAAAAAAATCTACAACTACTAATCCAGATCTTTAAACCAAACGATGATTTAAAATCAGTTAATATGGCAGAATTTGCCTTGACAACATAGAGGATAATTTAAATTTTGGAAACAATGGCCTCTATTTAACAAGGTCTGGCGGACCCAATCCGACAGTGCGGATCAGGTCCGCCAGACCTCGCTGAATATGGAGAGCAATACGCTCTCCATATTCAGCATTGCACCAGCAGCTCACAAGAGCTGCTGGGGCAACGCCGCCCCCTGCAGACTCGCAGCCAATCGGCTACCAGCAGGGGGGTGTCAATCAACCCGATCGTACTCGATCGGGTTGAATTGCGGCGATGTCTGTCCTCCTGCTCAGAGCAGGCGGACAGGTTATGGAGCAGCGATCTTTGTGACCGCTGCTTCATAACTGCTGTTTCTGGCGAGCCTGCAGGAACGCCAGAAACACGGGGCATCAAGCTCCATTCGGAGCTTGATAGATAGGCCCCATTGAGTTAAGGGCATGTGATTAAAAAATATACACATGTCACATTCCCAATTTAGATTGTGGGAACATTGTGAAAACACTGTGGATTGGTATGTAGATGTTATAGCTCTACGTATATCTAAACATTTTTGTATGAGTTCTTCTGTAACTGAAGGATAATTGTTGTTTATATTCATGTCATAAAAGTTAACTTTTGTTAAAATCTTTTTTTCCTATGAATAAAGAATATTAACCCCGTCCCGTTTTTGACATCTCAATGTCCCGTTTTTGTCTCAAGGAAATATGGTCAGCCTACTTTTGCAGGGCATGCCCCAAAGAAAACAGCTCTTTTGCATTTAAAAAAAACATACAATACCCCCCCAACATTACAACCCACCAACCACATACCCCTAATCTAACCCAAACACCCCTTACAAAACCTAACACTAAGCCCCTGAAGATCTCCCTACCTTATCTTCACCACGCTGGGTATCACCGATCCGTCCAGAAGAGGGTCCGAAGTCTTCATCCTATCCGGCAAGAAGAGGTCCAGAAGAGGGTCCGAAGTCTTCATCCTATCCGGCAAGAAGAGGACATCTGGACTGGTAGACATGTTCATCCAGGCAGTGTCTTCTATCTTCATCCATCCGGCGAGGAGCGGGACCATCTTGAAGCAGCCGATGCGGATCCATCCTCTTCTTCCGGCGACTCCCGACGAATGAAGGTTCCTTTAAGTGACGTCATCCAAGATGGCGTCCCTCGAATTCCGATTGGCTGATAGGATTCTATCAGCCAATCAGAATTAAGGTAGGAAAAATCAGATTCAAGTTCAAGATCCAATCAGATTGAGCTTGCATTCTATTGGCTGATCGGAACAGCCAATAGAATGCGAGCTCAATCTGATTGGGTATGTGGGTGGTGGGTTGTAATGTTGGGGGGGTATTGTATGTTTTTTTTAAATGCAAAAGAGCTGTTTTCTTTGGGGCATGCCCCACAAAAGGCCCTTTTAAGGGCTGGTAAGGTAAAAGAGCTGTTAACTTTTTATTTTAGAATAGGGTAGGGCATTTTTTATTTTGGGGGGCTTTGCTACTTAGAGTAGGTGTAATTAGTTTAAAATTATTGTAATCTTTTTTTATTTTTTGTAATTTAGTGTTTGTTTTTTTTGTAATTTAGTTTAGTTGATTTAATTGTAGATAATTGTAGATAGTTTAGTTAATTCATTTATTGATAGTGTAGTGTTAGGTTTAATTGTAACTTAGGTTAGGATTTATTTTACAGGTAATTTTGTACTTATTTTAACTAGGTAGCTATTAAATAGTTATTTACTATTTAATAGCTATTGTACCTAGTTAAAATAAATACAAAGTTGCCTGTAAAATAAATATAAATGCTAAAATAGCTACAATATAATTATTCGTTATATTGTAGCTATATTAGGGTTTATTTAACAGGTAAGTATTTAGCTTTAAATAGGATTAATTTATTTAATAAGATTTATTTTATTTCGTTAGATTTAAATTAAATTTAACTTAGGGGGGTGTTAGTGTTAGGGTTAGACTTAGCTTTAGGGGTTTATACATTTATTAGAGTAGCGGCGAGGTCCGGTCGGCAGATTAGGGGTTAATACTTGAAGTTAGGTGTCGGCGATGTTAGGGAGGGCAGATTAGGGGTTAATACTATTATAGGGTTTTTGAGGCGGGAGTGAGGCGGTTTAGGGGTTAATACATTTATTATAGTGGCGGCGAGGTCCGGTCGGCAGATTAGGGGTTAATAAGTGTAGTTAGGTAGCGGCAACGTTGGGGGGGCAGATTAGGGGTTAAAAAATATAATATAGGGGTCGGCGATGTTAGGGGCAGCAGATTAGGGGTACATAGCTATAATGTAGGTTGCGGCGGTGTACGGAGTGGCAGATTAGGGGTTAATAATAAAATGCAGGGGTCAGCGATAGCGGGGGCGGCGTGTAAGGTTAGGGGTGTTTAGACTCGGGGTACATGTTAGGGTGTTAGGTGCAGACTTAGGAAGTGTTTCCCCATAGGAAACAATGGGGCTGCGTTAGGAGCTGAACGCTGCTTTTTTGCAGGTGTTAGGTTTTTTTTCAGCTCAAACTGCCCCATTGTTTCCTATGGGGATATCGTGCACGAGCACGTTTTTAAAGCTTGCTGCGTCCGTAAGCAACGCTGGTATTTAGAGTTGATGTGGCGGTAAATTATGCTCTACGCTCCCTTTTTGGAGCCTAACGCAGCCCTTCAGAGAACTCTAAATACCAGCGTTGTTTAAAAGGTGCGGAGGGGGGAAAAACATGCGTAGCTAATGCACCCCTTCTAACACAAAACTCTAAATCTAGGTGTAATATTCTTACCATAGGTACATCAAGAGTAAATATAAAATGTAACGAATAGTAACCTTGGCAAGGTACCTTGGAAGTTTAGCCGAAAGGCTATCAGATGTATCTGGTGGAGAGACCAATCACCTGAATGCAGAAACTGACAATAAAGAAAAAAACAGACAACAACTGACTTCTGCCTATAAGAGAAGACAAAACACTTCCCTCATAGCTAGGGAACTGCAAGCTCCCCCCGAGGATTGATATAAGCCACTGCAAAAACATTGTCCGATAGAAATAGGAAATAGGAAATAGAGGCCAACTCTGAAGAGCCCCGAAAATAGTGCATAGTTCAAGATATTTACTAGAAACCTCACCTCCCAAGGAGCCCAGACCCCTTGAACTCTCAGAGACCTACAGACGAACCCCAAGTCAAGGATAAGCAAAAGAAACTTGAAGCATATTGAATCAATGATTGAGCCACCAAAATAGTTATAAATCTGATTAGAAAAACAGACTAAAAATTCCTGAGATAGCCGAGAGGGATCCCTGCATCAAAGGCAAAGCATACAAAACTGAAAATGATATGACTGGACAAAACAGAGCATTAGATGTCACAATCAGCACCTGTGCTGATTTCCAGCATTATAAATTCATCCTTAAGTCCTACAACTCTGCGGTCTGCCTGGCCAAACAAGTCAATTTTTCCTCCCTAGTGTCATCTCGCGCATCCAACCCCAGAAAGCTGTTCTCAACCTTTAACTCCCTACTACGTCCACCTGCACCCCACCCACTACCAACCTCACTGCTCAGATTATTGCTGATCACTTTATAAATAAAATTGACACCATTAGAAAAGATATCTGCACCTCACACCCCTCAAACCCAGCAATCCTACCCACCCCTTTTATAACAAAACTCTATGCTTCTTCCCTCCTGTAGCAGAGGAAGAAGTCTTTGTACTTCGATCCTTGGCTCATTTCCCAACCTGCCCACTTGACCCTATTCCTTCATGACTTCTTCCCTCTCTCTCTGCTTCACTAACCCCTACCCTAACTCATCTCTTTAACCAATCTCTCACTGCTGGCACATTTCCTGATACATTCAAGCATGCGTCAATCATACCAATCCTAAAAAAGCCCTTGCTTGACCCCTCCATGCCTTCTATCGACTGGCCTCCTTACTTCCCTTTGCTTCAAAATTATTGGAATGACTGGTCTATAATCGGCTAACTCAATTTCTCACAAGTAACTCCTTACTTGATCCACTACAATCTGGTTTCCACCCTAAACACTCAACTGCTCTTGCTTAAGTAACAAATGACCTGTTATCAGCTAAGGCAAAAGGCTACCTTACTAATTCTTCTTGACCTATCCGCTGCTTTTGACACAGTAGACCATCCTCTCCTCCTAAAAATACTACATTAATTTGGCATCCAAGACACAGCCCTCTCCTGGTTTGCCTCATATCTCTCAAACCGCTAGTTTTCATTTTCCTTTAACAACATATCTTGTGATCCTATGCCTCTCTCAGTTGGAGTACTGCAAGGCTCTGTCTTGGGCCACTTGCTTTTCTCTCTCTATACATCCTCCCTTGGAAAACTTATAGCCTCCTTTGGATTCCAATACCACTTATATGCTGCTGATACCCAAATCTATCTTTCCTCTCCTGATATCTCTCCCACCACACCAACACCTGACCTTTCTCAGTCTCTACTCCTCTCTTCTGGCTAGAATCACACTAAGCAGCCAGTAGTCAGGGACTGGGTGGGAGGAGGCTGACTCAGTGACAGAGGCTCAGGCGCTCTCAGCAGGATGTGACAAATCCCCTCCTTGACCCTCTACCCCCTCCTAAACACTCCTCTGTCTCTCCTCCAGACTCCACCGCTACCCCGTGTTTTAGTAACTCAGGCTAAGAGCTCCCCTGGCCAGCTTAATTTTTTTTAATCTGTGCTCACTGCTGCTTGCTGCACTAGGGGAGCTCTTAGCCCGGGGCATTTGAGAGTAGTTCCAGGACACGGGACAAACAGCGTCAGACCGAGATTGTCCCGGTGATACAGGGGCGGTTGGCAACCCTACCCACACGCCACAAAGACTTGTACTAACAATTTCCCAACTTTCCAGCAAGCTCACTCCAGTATCCACAGTTTTCCAGGACACTGCAAAAGTGAAGCACAGTATGTCTGTTCACACTTGACACACCAAATACTCCCACACTCTAAGGGCTAATACTCACACTGTGAAACCACCACCTTGGTGCTGTATAAACAGTCTGGGTAAATCGGGAGCCTCCAAGCTACCTAACTCAGGTTCCACAATAGTCAAATATGTGTTAGGAAATTAACAAAACTTCACCACAATAAAAATCCACAAAACTTCAATGTGGTATTTATTTAGGTACTGGAGTTTATAAATAAAAACAAAAAAATATTTAAAATAGTTTGTTTTTATTTATAAACTTTTAGCTTAATAAAAAAAAACAGGAGTCTGAAATGCATTTTAAAATATCCTCTTTAAAGGGACATTAAACCCATAGAAGTAAATTAGAAAGTTTTAAAAAACGTTAGGCTTTATTTAAATCATGAAAAAAAAAATGTGTTTTATGTCCCTTTAAGAAATAACAAAGAAAAGTCTCTTTAATCACTAATATTTACATTAAAAAATACTTTCATGTATTTTTATATTCCATGAACACATTTTTATTTGCCCTCTAGGCTCTTTCTCCAACTGAATATAAAGGGAAACCAGTGTCTGAATCCAATCAAAATGAAATACAACATTATCCTTCTACTTAAACCTCCAGCTCTCAGCTTGATTTTGTCCTGATTTTATCAAGTAGCCTGCTTTATTTTAACATCTTTTTTTGAATGTGAACAAAAGATGTGTTAATCTTTGATTTATTGCTGATAGGATACAGCATGCTTTATTTCATCGTTTCATAAAATGGTTTTGATTCAGGTGGCGCTTACTTTCATTTGATGTCTAGCTGTTATTTATAGTATCATGTGGTTTATCCATTGATGCAGCAGAGCACTATAAACATTTTACTGTATCATGTCTCTGTCTGCAGATAATGCAAAAGGAATGTTAGGGCTTTCAACAATGTGACGACTTCCAGACTATATAGAATTTTGGTTGCCAGAATGTAAAAAAAATAATATATATATATACATACACTATTTAGATGGGTGATGCTTAGCTAATGTATTCGTAGATGGTAATGTACATAAAGAACAACAGACTATCTGTATTCAATCTGACAACTGTTTCCTTTGATGTATTATTGCATTATACAGGGAGTGCAGAATTATTAGGCAAGTTGTTTTTTGAGGATTAATTTTATTATTGAACAACAACCATGTTCTCAATGAACCCAAAAAACTCATTAATATCAAAGCTGAATATTTTTGGAAGTAGTTTTTAGTTTGTTTTTAGTTTTAGCTATTTTAGGAGGATATCTGTGTGTGCAGGTGACTATTACTGTGCATAATTATTAGGCAACTTAACAAAAAACAAATATATACCCATTTCAATTATTTATTTTTACCAGTGAAACCAATATAACATCTCAACATTCACAAATATACATTTCTGACATTCAAAAACAAAACAAAAACAAATCAGTGACCAATATAGCCACCTTTCTTTGGCAAGGACACTCAAAAGCCTGCCATCCATGGATTCTGTCAGTGTTTTGATCTGTTCACCATCAACATTGCGTGCAGCAGCAACCACAGCCTCCCAGACACTGTTCAGAGAGGTGTACTGTTTTCTCACATTTGATGATGGACCACAGGTTCTCAATGGGGTTCAGATCAGGTGAACAAGGAGGCCATGTCATTAGATTTTCTTCTTTTATACCCTTTCTTGCCAGCCACGCTGTGGAGTACTTGGACGCGTGTGATGGAGCATTGTCCTGCATGAAAATCGTGTTTTTCTTGAAGGATGCAGACTTCTTCCTGTACCACTGCTTGAAGAAGGTGTCTTCCAGAAACTGGCAGTAGGACTGGGAGTTGAGCTTGACTCCATCCTCAACCCGAAAAGGCCCCACAAGCTCATCTTTGATGATACCAGCCCAAACCAGTACTCCACCTCCACCTTGCTGGCGTCTGAGTCGGACTGGAGCTCTCTGCCCTTTACCAATCCAGCAACGGGCCCATCCATCTGGCCCATCAAGACTCACTCTCATTTCATCAGTCCATAAAACCTTAGAAAAATCAGTCTTGAGATATTTCTTGGCCCAGTCTTGACGTTTCAGCTTGTGTGTCTTGTTCAGTGGTGGTCGTCTTTCAGCCTTTCTTACCTTGGCCATGTCTCTGAGTATTGCACACCTTGTGCTTTTGGGCACTCCAGTGATGTTGCAGCTCTGAAATATGGCCAAACTGGTGGCAAGTGGCATCTTGGCAGCTGCACGCTTGACTTTTCTCAGTTCATGGGCAGTTATTTTGCGCCTTGGTTTTTCCACACGCTTCTTGCGACCCTGTTGACTATTTTGAACGAAACGCTTGATTTTTCGATGATCACGCTTCAGAAGCTTTGCAATTTTAAGAGTGCTGCATCCCTCTACAAGATATCTCACTATTTTTGACTTTTCTGAGCCTGTCAAGTCCTTCTTTTGACCCATTTTGCCAAAGGAAAGGAAGTTGCCTAATAATTATGCACACCTGATATAGGGTGTTGATGTCATTTGACCACACCCCTTCTCATTACAGAGATGCACATCACCTAATATGCTTAATTGGTAGTAGGCTTTCGAGCCTATACAGCTTGGAGTAAGACAACATGCATAAAGAGGATGATGTGGTCAAAATACTCATTTGCCTAATAATTCTGCACTCCCTGTATTCATGTATTTTATTACTTATGCCAACCTACAGTTGGTAAATATAATTGGACATGAAAATATGAATCTCGATGTGCACATAACAAGTTCCAACTGCATAATTCTGTATGAGAATAATATTGGGCCAGATTACGAATGGCGTGCTAACAGTTACGAGCGAGCGATATCGGGTTTAATGCACCTGTTTGCGTGCATCAGCAATAGCCTGCATATTACAAGTTGAAAATAATCGCAATTGCTTTGAGTGCAATTAAAGTTAAAGTGCGTCAGGCTAGCGCAACAGGTTAGCTCTAGTTAACTTACGCTTGAATAAAAAGTTGCACAAAACACATCAAAATTACATGGAAAAGTACAGTTACAGTATATAATAAAAATTATTTTAAAAAATTGTACAAAAAAGTTATAAAGGCTCAAAGATATGAGGTTTCACGTGTTAGAAAAAAAAACAATGTAAAGGGCTTTAACATAAAGATACATACATATACAAGTCTAATATAAATGAAATATTGAAAAATCAAAGAGTGATTATAGAAAGAATAATCAGAAGTTGCGCTTAAAGTATCTTATAAAATATGAATATTACGAACGTGTAATTGCATTCTTAAAATCAGTTAAAAAAACACGGCTATAGACACAAACATTTGTACAATCCCACCTAAAGTTTACAAACATATTAGAACACCCTATTATATAAAAGGCCAAGTGTGTTTGTCCGAAGCTGTCATGTGCAGTAGAGACAGCACGAGGACAAACACACCTGGCCTTTGAGTCCTACTCCCTAGCTGATCTCATCTGCGGCAGAAGTGGGCGTGGCCGGGCATGAGCAGGGCGTGGCCGACATGATGGGGGCATGGCCGGATGTGAATGGCCGTGAAAGGGGCGTGGCCTGGTGTGAAGGGGGCGTGGCTGGGCCCGGTCGTGAGATAGAGAGGGTAGAGAGACAGACAGAGAGGAGGGGAGAGAGAGTGGAGAGGAGGGAGAGAGAGAGAGAGGAGAGGGGGGAGAGAGAGAGAGGAGAGGGGGGAGAGAGAGAGGGGAGAGGGGGGAGAGAGAGGGGAGAGAGAGAGAGAGGGGAGAGGGGGGGGGAGAGAGAGGAGAGGGGGGGGAGAGAGAGAGAGAGAGAGAGAGGAGAGGGGGTAGAGAGGAAGGGGGGAGAGAGGAGAGGGGGAGAGAGAGAGAGAGAGAGGAGAGGGGGGAGAGAGAGAGGAGAGGGGGGGAGAGAGAGAGAGGAGAGGGGGGGCGAGAGAGAGAGGAGAGGGGGGAGAGAGAGAGGAGAGGGGGGAGAGAGTGAGGGGAGAGGGAGAGAGAGGGGAGAGAGAGAGGAGAGGGGGGGGGAGAGAGGAGAGGGGGAGAGAGAGAGGAGGGGAGAGAGAGAGAGGAGGGGGGGAGAGAGAGGAGGGGGGAGAGAGCGCAAAAGAGGTGGGGAGAGAGAGAGCAAAAGAGAGGTGGGAGAGAGAGAGAGAGAGGAGGGGGGAGAGAGGAGGGGGAGAGAGAGAGGAGGGGGGAGAGAGAGAGAGGAGGGGGGAGAGGGAGAGAGAGAGAGGAGGGGGGATAGAGAGGAGAGGGGGGAGAGAGAGAGAGGAGGGGGGAGAGGGAGAGATAGAGAGAGAGAGGAGGGGGGAGAGAGAGGAGGGGGGAGAGAGAGGAGGGGGAGAGAGAGGAGGGGGGAGAGAGAGAAAGGGGGAGAGAGAGCAAAGGGGAAGAGAGAGGAGGGGGAGAGAGATGGGGGAGAGAGAGAGAGGAGGGGGGGAGGGAGAGAGAGAGGAGTTGGGAGGGAGAGAGAGAGGAGGGGGGTAGAGAGAGAGATGAGGGGGGGAGAGAGAGAGGAGGGGAAGAGAGAGGAGGGGGTAGAGAAAGAGAGAGGAGGGGGGAGAGAAAGAGAGAGGAGGGGGGGGGGAGAGAGAGAGGAGGGGGAGAGAGAGAGGAGGGGGGAGAGAGAGGAGGGGGGGAGAGAGAGAGGAGGGGGGAGAGAGAGAGGGGAGGGAGAGAGAGAGGAGGGGGGATAGAGAGAGGGGAGGGAGAGAGAGAGGGGGGAGAGAGCTCAAAAGAAAGGGGGAGAGAGAGTGCAAAAGAGATGGGTGAGAGAGAGAGGGGGAGAGAGCTCAAAAGAGAGGGGGAGAGAGAGCGTAAAAGAGATGGGGGAGAGAGAGAGTTCAAAAGTGAGGGGGAGAGAGAGCGCAAAAGAGATGGGGGAGAGAGAGAGCAAAAGAGGGGGGAGAGAGAGCGCGAAGAGAGAGGGGAGAGAGCGCAAAATAGATGGGGAGAGAGACAGCGCAAAAGAGAGGGGGAGACAGAGAGAGAGCAAAAGAGGGGGAGAGAGAGCACAAAAGAAAGGGAGAGAGACAGAGAGCAAAAGAGAGGGGGAGAGAGAGCGCAAAAGAGAGGGGGAGAGAGCGCAAAAGAGAGGAGGAGAGGGTGCAAAAGAGAGGGGGAGAGAGAAAGCGCAAAAGAGAGGGGGAGAGAGAGAGCGCAAAAGAGAGGGGGGAGAGAGAGAGAGAGCAAAAGAGGGGGAGAGAGAGCACAAAAGAGAGGGGGGAGAGAGGGGAGAGAGAGGGGGAGAGAGAGAGGAGGGGAGAGAAAGGAGGGGAGAGAGGAGAGGAGGGGAGAGAGAGGGGGGAGAGAGCTCAAAAGAGAGGGGGAGAGAGTGCGCAAAAGAGATGGGGGAGAGAGAGAGCTCAAAAGAGATGGGGGGAGAGAGAGCGCAAAAGAGATGGGAGAGAGAGAGTGCAAAAGAGATGGGGAGGGAGAGAGCGCAAAAGAGAGGGGGAGAGAGAGAGAGCAAAAGAGAGGGGGGGAGAGAGAGCGCAAAAGAGAGGGGGAGAGAGAGAGCGCAAAAGAGAAGGGGAGAGAGCGCAAAAGAGAAGGGGAGAGAGAGAGAGCGCAAAAGAGAGGGGGGAGAGAGAGAGCAAAAGAAAGGGGGGAGAGAGAGAGCAAAAGAGAGGGGGAGAGAGAGAGCGCAAGGGGTGGGACCGCTGTACTGCAAATAATGGCCCATGTGAATGGCTTTAGGACTAGTTGTACTATATAATACATATTAGACATGTGCGTTTTGTTTCGGACAAATTCAGAATTCGGCTGAATTTTGGCTGATTCTGCGATTCGGATGCATTAGAATTTTTCCGAATAGGCATATCCCGAAAAATTCCAAAACTGAATAAATTTATTTCCGAATTTTCGGATCCAGTATTCATATTCGGAATTTTTAATTGATCCTAAACCGCAGTTCCTTGACACTAACTCTAAGTCTATAATAAAGGTATTAACCACTAAACCATGGTTTCCCGACATCGCCGACACTAACTAAATCTATTAACCCCTAAATCGCCATCCCGAAACATCTCCAACACAAACTAAACATTATACTATACTATACATATTAGACATGTTCGTTTCGTTTTGGACAAATTCAGAATTCGGACGAATTTTGACTGATTCGGCGATTCGGATGCATTCATTATTCATCTTCAGAATTTTTCATTGTTCCTAAACCGCAGTTCCCCGACACTAACTCTAAGTCTATAATAAAGGCATTAACCCCTAAACCACCGTTCCCCAACATCGCCAACACTAACTAAACCTATTAGCCCCTAAACCGCCATCCCGAAAAACATTGCCCACACGAACTAAACACTATACTATACAATACATATTAGATATGTGCGTTTCGTTACGGAAAATGCGGAATTCGGACGCATTTTGGCCATTTCGGCAATTCATTCGGATGCATCCGAATTTCCGAATTGGCACATCCCATAAAATTACGAAATATTAGACATGTACGTTTCATTTTGGACAAATTCAGAATTCGGACGAATTTTGACTGATTCAGCGATTCGGATGCATTCATTATTCAATTTCAGAATTTTTCATAGTTCCTAAACCGCAGTTCCCCGACACTAACTCTAAGTCTATAATAAAGGTATTAACCACTAAACCACTGTTCCCCGACATCGCCGACACTAACTAAACCTATTAACCCCTAAACCGCCATCCCGAAACATTGCCAACACGAACTAAACCTATTAACCCCTAAACTGAACCACCCCCACATCGCTGACACAAACTAAACCTATTACCCCAAAACCGCACCCACCCACATCGCCAACACTAACTAAACCTATTAACCCCTAAAACGCCATTCCGAAACATCGCCGACACAAGCTAAACCTATTAACCCCTAAACTGCACCCCCCACATATCGGCGACACTAACTAAACCTATTAATTCCTAAACTGCACCCCCCCCACATTGCCAACACTAACTAAACCTATTAACCCCTAAACCACCGCTACAGAACATTGACGACACAAACAAAACCTTTCCCCCTAAACCGCATCCCCCCACATCGCCGCCACTAAATAAAGCTATTAACCCCCAACTCGCCAACACTAACTAAACCTATTAACCCCTAAACCACCGTTCCAAAATCTCGCCAACACTAACTAAAGCTATTAACCCCTAAACCGCCATTTCCAAACATCGCCAATACTAACTAAACCAATTAACCCTTAAACCGTCGGCCCCCACATCGCAACAACCTAAATTAAAATATATTAACCCCTAAACCTAACACCCCCTAACTTTAAACCTAACCCTAACCCTAAACCTAACCCTAACCCTAAACCTAACACCCCCTAACTTTAACATAATTAAAATATAACTAAATTAAAGTTACAATTATTAACCAAATAATACCTATTTAAATTTAAATACAAAGTAACTTACCTGTGAAATAAAACCTAAGCTAGCTACAATATAATGAATAATTATATTGTAGCTAGCTTAGGTTTTAGTTTTATTTCACAGGTAAGTTATTTATTTTAACTAGGTAGACTAGTTAGTAAAAAATAGTTATTAACTATTTACTAACTACCTAGTTAAAATAAATACAAACTTACCTGTGAAATAAAAATAAAACCTAAGCTGCCTTACACTAAAACCAAACAAAATAAAAAACCTACCATTACAAAAAATAAAAAACGAAATTATCTAAAACAATGAAAATGATTCCTATTCTAATACCCCTAACACCGTTCCCCAACATCGCCAACACTAACTAAACCTATTAGCCCCTAAACCGCCATCCCGAAAAACATTGCCCACACGAACTAAACACTATACTATACAATACATATTAGATATGTGCGTTTCGTTTTGGACAAATGCGGAATTCGGACGCATAAGTTATTTATTTTAACTAGGTAGACTAGTTAGTAAAAAATAGTTATTAACTATTTACTAACTACCTAGTTAAAATAAATACAAACTTACCTGTGAAATAAAAATAAAACCTAAGCTGCCTTACACTAAAACCAAACAAAATAAAAAACCTACCATTACAAAAAATAAAAAACGAAATTATCTAAAACAATAAAAATGATTCCTATTCTAATACCCCTTTAAAAAAAAAACACCCCAAATAAAAAGATCCCTAATCTATAATTAACTACCAAGTGCCCTTAAAAGGGTCTTTTGTAGGCCTTTAAAAGGGCCTTTGTAGGGCATTGCCCTAAAGAAATCAGCTCTTTTCCTACATAAGAAAAACACAAAGACCCACTAAGATTACAACCCCCCCCCAACCCACAAAATAAAGTTAAACATAATCTACCCATTGCCCTGAAATGGGCATTTGTATGGGCATTGCCCTTAAAAGGGCATTCAGCTCTTTTACTGCCCTTAAAAGGGCATTCAGCTCTTTCAAGAGTGCCCATCCTAATCTAAAGAAAAAAAAACACCTCAAAACGAAAAAAAAACACATTACACAAAATTACAAAGAATTATCAAAAATAATAAAAATTATTCCTTTGCTAAAACCCATTTAAAAAAAACCACCACAAAATAAAAAACTAATCTATAATAAACTACCAATAGCCCATAAAAGGGCCTTTTGTAGGGCATTGCTCACAAATAAATACAAAGACCCACTAACATTACAAACCCCCACCACCACAAACCAATAAAATAAAAAAAACTATCTAAAAAACCTAATCTACCCATTGCCCTGAAAAGGGCATTTGTATGGGCATTGCCCTGAAAATGGCATTTAGTTATTTTACTGCCCTTAAAAGGGCATTCAGCTCTTTTAAGAGTACCCACCCTAATCTAAAATAAAAACCCACCCAAAAAACCTTAAAAAGACCTAACACTAACCCCTCTTTAGGTGCTCACAGTTGTTGAAGTCCCGCTTGAGCGATCTTCATCCCGGTGGCTCCATCTTCATGCAGACGGCATCTTCATCCAGGTGGCTCCATCTTCATCCATCGCTGGACCGGCATCTTTTTCATCCCTGCGAGGGCGGCGCATCAATGTGCGGAGGTCCAGGCCGAAGTCCAGGAGGAGGACAGGTGGAGGTCCATTGATCCGGCGTGGAGATCCTCTTCATGCTATCGTCCGACGCACACTGAGGATTGAAATGCAAGGTACCCCTTTTATACTGGGGGTACCATTGCATTCCTATTGGCTGGAAAAAAAGAGCTGCTTAAATCCTATTGGATGTTTAAATCAGCCAATATGATTTAAGCAGCTCTCATTCCTATTGGCTAATTGGCACTGTTAAAAGAGCTGAATGCCCTTTTAAGGGCAGTAAAAAAGCTGAATGCCCTTTTAAGGGCAATGCCCATACAAATGCAATGGGTAGATTAGGTTTAACTTTATTTTTATTTTGTAGGTTTGGGGGGTGGGGGTTTGTAATGTTAGTGGGTCTTTGTGTTTTTCTTTTTTAGCAAAAGAGCTGTTAACTTTAGGGCAATGCCCTACAAAAGGCCCTTTTAAGGGCCTACAAATGGCCCTTCTAAGGGCCCTTGGTAGTTAATTATAGATTAGGGATTTTTTTTATTTGGGGTGTTTTGTTTTTGTTTGTTTTTTTAAAAGGGTTATTCGAATAGGAATAATTTTTATTGTTTTGGATAATTTCATTTGTTATTTTTTGCAATGGTTGTTTTTTTATTTTTCTAATTTTAGTGTTTTTTATTTTTTGTAATGGTAGGTTTTAGTGTAAGCCAGCTTAGGTTTTATTTTTATTTCACAGGTAAGTTTGTATTTATTTTAACTAGGTAGTTAGTAAATAGTTAATAGCAAAAGACACACAGGATGCATGCACTACTCCAAAGCCCAAAGTGTTAAAAAGCAAAAAATCCTTTATTACAGCATATTACAAAAAAGTAAAAGGACAGACATGGCAGGACAGGTATAGACAGTCTGACGTGTTTCGCACCCCCCTAGCGGCGCTTACTCATAGACTACAGTCTATGTTTCAACCTTGTCTATTTATAGGCAATGAACAGAACATTAACTATTTCATTGCCTAATAAAACAGGCACAAAAGGTTTAAAAACATAACATACCTATATAGACACAGTATGACTTAATACATGATATAAAAGGTGCATAATAACCTGACTGATGATACAGTATTCTACCCTTATTGACTATTATTTAAAATCCTTAAAGGTAACGCATCAAATGTTGGAAACAAATAGAGGAAATATTGGTTACAATATAAACATATCGAGAGATTAAGGTTGAAGCACAGCAGGTAACTGCGATATCAATTACTTGTAATTATGTTAGCTATGTTTGTAAAATGAAGATAATTAAAATGATTAGCTACTGTAGAATCATTCTTGTAATTCTGAACATCTCTGAAATGTTCATTAAATCTCGTTCTGACATGGCGGGTAGTTTTACCAACATACTGATAGAGGCAAAAATTACAGGTAAGAAGATACATCACATATTGTGAGCCACAATTTGAATAAAAATTATATTATGTTTAGTCTTGTCAACAGTACAAAAAAAGGGCCCTATTTTGGATAACCAATTACTAGATGTATTATGAGACTTATTTTTAACCAAACTGGGGGATAACATTTGAGCTAAGGTTCTAGATTTTTTTGGGTGCAAACTTGCATTTATGGACATATGTTCGTAAAATGTCATCAGTAGCTAAAATGTGCAAATGGTTTTTTTTTAAATTTTGACAATATCATTATATTTTTGACTGAATTTAGTGGTAAAGACAATAGCATCCTCAAAATTATCATCTCTAGTCTTAATATGCTTGCCATGCTGACCATACGTTTAATCATATTTCTACATTTCTCCAAATTATGAAAATTATAGCTTCGTCTGACCAATCTGTTCCTAAGTTCTATGGACTGTTGTTCATAAATGCTATTTGACTTGGTGTTTCGTCTTAATCTAAGGAACTGTGATTTGGGTATCAATTCAACCAGATGCTCTGGGTGCAGAGAAGTGGCATGAAGTATCGTATTCCCTGCCGTCGATTTTCTGAATGTTTTGGTAACAATGACATTATTAATAATTTGGAGAGTAAGATCCAAATAGTTAACCTGCTCCCCACTGTATTCACCAGTGAATTTTAAACCCATTTCATTGTTGTTACAAAAATGTCATAAATTCAGCAAACGAAATGTCATTAACCGGTTTCTTGACAATGAGGAGCAGGTCATCTATATAACGTACAAATAGTTCAATGTCATCACACCAGGGATTTGCAGATGTATAAATATAAAGCTGTTCCCACCATGCCACAAAAATATTCGCAAAAGAAGGTGCGAATTTGGCACCGATGGCGGTGCCGCAGATTTAAAGGTAATATTGGTTGTCAAACATAAAATAGTTATGCGACAAAAGAAACCTAAGCACCTCACACACATATTCAATCTTAGGCAACTCTAAATGTTAATCTCTTCACAAGAAGAACTCAACTGCCTGAATACCTAAGGTCTGAGGAATGGAAGTATACAATGAGGTAATATCAATGACATTCCATGTATAGTTTGGCTGCCATGCAACATCATCCAATGTAAGAAGTACATGTGAACTGTCCCGCAGGCAGCTCAACTGCGCCCTAGCGAATGGCTGGAGAATAGAATCCAACCACTCAGCTAAAGGCTCAAAAATTGAGCCAATACCAGCCACAATTGGTCTACCTGGGGGACAGTCCACATCTTTATGTATTTTGGGTACATGGTGAAAAATAGGGCCAAACATACCCAAACAAATGTCATCTGCAAACAGTTTCCTAAGACTATTTTTAAATGTGTTAGTAGGGTTAACCTTTATATATGATATACCTTTTCATCTGACAGCTGTCTAAAAGCCTCCTTAAAGTAACTATCTGTATTCATAACAACAATGCTTCCTCCCTTATCCGAATTGTATATTACAATATTATGATTATTTTGCAAAGACTTGATAGCCTGCCTTTCTTTAAATGTCAGATTAAGGGAGACAGCATTGTTTTTTGTTGTTTCTTCCAATTGTAGGATGACCAATTGGACAGCCTTTTCAAAGGCATTAATCAAGGGGCCCCTGAAATGTTTTGGATAAAATTCAGAGTTATGTTTTTTTAGGTTTTGGTAAAGGTTTTAAAGTAGACCAATCCTCAATATCATTATCTATATATAGATCATTTAAAGTTGTAAGAACGCAAGCATCTCTAAATTCTACATGGTATTGGTATCCTGTTGTATGTTATCTGTAACACCTAGTGAGCATGTCATGACCTGTAGTCAGGACAAAATACCTTTTAAGAGATAGCTTGCAAACAAATTTGTTTAAATCTAGCAATGTGCCAAAACTTGAAAATTTATTTGAGGGTGCAAAGCCAAGTCCCTTAGATAAAACCTTTGTCTCATCTTTAGTAAGTTCATAGTCAGAGATGTTGACTATGCTAAATTCATTTGTAATATTTTCTGCTTTTGAAGACTGGAGCTCATGCTCTGGAATCACTTCTTCTGGTGAATACAGTGGGGAGCAGGTTAACTATTTGGATCTTACTCTCCAAATTATTAATAATGTCCTTGTTACCAAAACATTCAGAAAATCGACGGCAGGGAATACAATACTTCATGCCACTTCTCAGCACCCAGAGCATCTGGTTGAATCAATACCCAAATCACAGTTCCATAGATTAAGACGAAACACCAAGTCAAATAGCATTTATGAACAACAGTCCATAGACCTTAGGAACAGATTGGTCAGATGAGGATATAATTATTATAAGTTGGAGAAATGTAGAAATATGATTAAAACATATGGTCAGCATGGCAAGCATATTAAGACTAGAGATGATCATTTTGAGGATGCTATTGTCTTTACCATTAAGTTCAGTCAACAATATAATGATATTGTCAAAATTAAAAAAAAAACATTTGCACATTTTAGCTACTGATGACATTTTACGAACATATGTCAATAAATGCAAGTTTGTCCCAAAAAAATCTAGAACCTTAGCTCAAATGTTATCCCCCAGTTTGGTTAAAAATAATTCTCATAATACATCTAGTAATTGGTTATCCAAAAGAGGGACCTTTAAATGTGGTGTAAGATCACGCTATACCTGTCCTAGTATTTGTCTAGGCAACACATTTACTTGTACTGTTGACAAGACTAAACATAATATAAATTTTTATTCAAATTGTGGCTCACAATATGTGGTGTATCTTCTTACCTGTAATTTTTGCCTCTATCAGTATGTTGGTAAAACTACCCGCCATGACAGAACGAGATTTAATGAACATGTCAGAGATGTTCATAATTACAAGAATGATTCTACAGTAGCTAATCATTTTAATTATCTTCATTTTACCAACATAGCTAACTTATCATTACAAGTAATTGATATCGCAACCACCCCTCTTAGAGGTGGTAAAAAATCT
This sequence comes from Bombina bombina, assembly GCF_027579735.1. Lineage (NCBI taxonomy): Eukaryota > Metazoa > Chordata > Amphibia > Anura > Bombinatoridae > Bombina > Bombina bombina. The sequence goes on along the minus strand of NC_069502.1, from coordinate 934,013,980 downwards.
AAAATTTTAGATATAAAAGAGCTATACTGGATCTTGAAATTACATACACGCCATTCATCTGGCATGAATAAAGAATGCAACATAATTTTTTTCATAGATAACTGAAACGCATGTTTATTCTTGGTATTGGCTATTAGATCATTTTTGTACATTGCAATATATGCATATACATATTTTTTTGATAACAACTCTGTGGTTATGCTGTGCTTCAACCTTAATCTCTCGATATGTTTATATTGTAACCAATATTTCCTCTTATTGTTTCCAACATTGGATGCGTTACCTAAAAGGATTTTAAATAATAGTCAATAAGGGTAGAATACTGTATCTTTGTCATCAGTCAGGTTATTATGCACCTTTTATATCATGTATTAAGTCATACTGTGTCTATATAGGTATGTTAAGTTTTAACCTTTTGTGCCTCTTTTATTAGGCAATGAAATAGTTAATGTTCTGTTCATTGCCTATAAATAGACAAGGTTGAAACATAGACTATAGTCTATGAGTAAGCGCCGCTAGGGGGCGCGAAACGCGTCAGACTGTCTATACCTGTCCTGCCATGTCTGTCCGTTTACTTTTTTGTAATATGCTGTAATAAAGGATTTTTTGCTTTTTAACACTTTGGGCTTTGGAGTAGTGCCTGCATCCTGTGTGTCTTTTGCTACTATTTGAGGCTTCATCCACCGCTTTTTTGCTACGGCACTCCGAGTGACATTCTCTTGCTTACCCCCCAGGGGGTTATTTCTGGGAAGTGTGGACAAATGCAGAGTGCTGTGGTTGCACCTCTTCCAGTAAATAGTTAATAATTATTTTTACTAACTAGTCTACCTAGTTAAAATAAATAACTTTACCTGAGAAATAAAAATAAAACCTAAGCTAGCTACAATATAACTATTAGTTATATTGTAGCTAGCTAAGGTTTTATTTCACAGGTAAGTTACTTTGTATTTAGATTTAAATAGGTATTATTTAGTTAATAATTTAAACTTTAATTTAGGTCTATTTAAATTATGTTAAAGTTAGGGGGTGTTAAGTTTAGGGTTAGGGTTAGGTTTAGGGGTTACTATAGTTTAATTTAGGTTGTTGCGATGTGGGGCCGGCGGTTAAGGTGTTAATTAATAGGTTTAGTTAGTGTTGGCGATGCGGGGGGTGCGATTTAGGGGTTAATAGTTTTAGTTAGTGTTGGCGATGTCGGGAAAGGCGGTTTAAGGGTTAATAGGTTTAGGTAGTGTTAGTGATCTGGGGGGTTGCGGTTTAGGGGTTAATATGTTTAGATCGTGTCAGCGTTGTCGGGTAACTGCGATTTCGGGGTTAATAACTTTATTTAGTGTTTTAGTTAGTGTCGGATATGTGGGGGGCGGCGGTTTAGGGGTTAATAGCTTTATTTAGTTGCGGCATGGATGGCACCGGAACATTAGTTAGGAAAAACGATTTGGTACATAATAAAGATTCAGTCTGACATTAATAATAATTCGGTAATGGTTTCGAATGCATCCGAATTTCAAAATTCGGAACAACACGAATAAATTCCGAAACCGAATTACTGACACATTCCGAATTATTACGAATGTCTCTAACCTAATTGTTTACGACCCAAAACGAAACAAAGCGAACCAAATTTTTCGAGCGCGCACAAGTCTAATACATATACAGACAGGGGTTGAGTTTCTGCAGAGACATCTAAATTGTTTTGCCATACAGTACTGAGTAAAGAGTTAATTTACATTACACCTTCGATGTACAGTAGGTGGCGATGTTGCTTTGAATATATATTGTTAGTATCAGAGAAGCATCGCCGACCCACTGAAATGTGTGGTAAAACGCTTCTCGGGGATGCTGCCTTTAAACAGCACTGTCAAACCTTTTGAATATTTTGCCAGCTTTCTTGACTTCACAATGGACCCTTTTGAATATTTCACTGCATCAACGATGTATTTAATATCAGGGCCTCTATGAGATTAAATGGTTATGAGATAGATCTGGTTCTATTGATCACAATGGAACTTTTTTTGTAACTCACAAATGTGATGAGGGATAGTTACAAATCTTATCAGTCTCAGAGCTATCTTTCCTAGTAGGGACTGAGAAGCTTAGGCTGAGACAGAGACAGGGGCGTAACTAACAGTGGTGCAGAAGTCGCACTTGCGACCGGGCCCAGCAGGTCCAACCTTAGGGGGGCCCAGCTGCAGCAGAACAACCTTTTTTATTTTTGTGTTTTTTTTTTCAATACTTTTTTTTTTTTTAACAAACTTTTTTGCGACATAATTTTTTTCAGTGGCTGCGTTCCTGCACCCTAACAGTTTTAAATCAGAGCGTTGCCGTGGGTTACCATGGCAACGCTCTGAAACATTTGCTGCTGAGTGCGGGAAAGGAGGCTGGAGCAGAGCGGTCTCTGCAGTGAATCAATGCAGCTAGCTACCAGCCAGTAACGCATTTAAAAGTCCCTACATAGACTGCGAAGTGGAAGGAAGTAGGAAGAGCCAGAGGTAAGTCAGTGCATTGCTGGAACCGTTGCTATCTAATTCTACTCTGTCATTGTGAGACCCACGCATACATTTTTTAAAGAGAGCACAGCTGCACAAGAACTGGATGGTGCGCTATATACAGTATATATAATTATTTTTTGAGGGTCCAGCAAAAGAGTAGCACTTCCTAAAGTGTGCTACTTACTTAGGGCGGGCTGTTTGAAAATCGCGGTCTGACTGGATGTAAGAGTGGCTCACCACCTGACAGGAGCCATTTATTGAGTGAGTGCTGGCTCTCATTGTAGAGCTTTCTTAATAACCTTTGAACCTCCCATAGTAGTTGTAGAAGACAAGGACCGGCATTTGTGCGCACCTCTCAATTTTTTCTGCAGATTAGCTGCAACAAATCTCTCAATAGATCAAAATCAGAGCAGCCTGTCAATGTTTGCCATGCTGCTGTCCAGCACTGCAAGAGACAGCCTAATGTATTTGCAGTTTCCTCCCACGGGTGAAAGGTATGTGCTGTGTTACTTATCTTCTATTATCACTTCTTCAAGTTTAGTTTTTACAACCTTTGTACTGCTGCTGCTTATTTAGGAGGTTTGAGGTTATAATGCAGGGCAAAATTATCCCCCTCACCCTGCCGTTTTGACCAGCCTTTCTCTAAGCACTTTTTAACTATTTCACTGCTAAAAGGGAGCTCTCAGAAAAGTGAAAACAAATGTAAACAGTATTTAATAAACACAATGTGTATGTATGTGTTTTTTTGTGTGGTTTTTGTGTGTTTGCACTAGTGTTGTATGTATGTGTATTTTGTGTGTGTGTGTATTGTGTATGTGTGTATATATATATATATATATATATATATATGTATATATATATTTGTTTGTATCTGTGTGAATGTATATGTATTTTGTGTGTAAAGTCATGTATGTGTATATATATATATATATATATATATATATATATATATGTGTATGTTTGTATCTGTGTGAATGTATATATATTTTGTGTGCAAAGGCGTGTATATATATATATATATATATATATATATATATATATATATATTTGTATCTGTGTGAATGTATATGTATTTTGTGTGTAAAGGCGTGTGTGTGTGTGTGTATATATATATATATATATATATATATATATATTTGTGTTTGTATCTGTGTGAATGTATATGTATTTTGTGTCTAAAGGCGTGTATATATATATATATATATATATATATATTTATTTGTGTTTGTATCTGTGTGAATGTATGTGTATTTTGTGTGTAAAGGCGTGTGTGTGTGTATATATATATATATATATATATATATATATATATATATATATATATATATATATATATATATATATATATTTGTGTTTGTATCTGTGTGAATGTATATGTATTTTGTGTCTAAAGGCGTGTATATATATATATATATATATATATATATATATTTATTTGTGTTTGTATCTGTGTGAATGTATATGTATTTTGTGTCTAAAGGCGTGTATATATATATATATATATATATATATATATTTATTAGTGTTTGTATCTGTGTGAATGTATGTGTATTTTGTGTGTAAAGGCGTGTATATATATATATATATTTATTAGTGTTTGTATCTGTGTGAATGTATGTGTATTTTGTGTGTGTATAAAACAGTATAAGCGTGCATATATATTTGTGTTGATCAGTGTCTGTATCTGAGATTGTGTGTGCATGCGATAATGTATATTTGTGTTAATGGGTGTCTGTATCTGCATGTATGGGTATTTTATTTGTGTTTGTGCATGAGTGGATGTATGTGTGTTTATGGCTGTCTGTATCTGTGTATATGTATGTGTATTTTGTGTGTATGTCCGAGTCTTATGTATATATATATATATATATGGATTGCTGCAGTTTGCACTGCATGTTTATATACCAAAGCATTTCCCCAAACCATGTCACCAAAGTTTAGATGCAACCTTCCCCAAAAAGCACATTTTGATCTCAACACATAATGCTCAGCAAATATAGGGGGGGGACCTTCGTGGATTCTTGCATCGGGGCCCTGAGAGTTCTAGTTACGCCTCTGGACAGAGAGATCCATGTTCAGGGGAAAAATTATGCTGTAAAGGGATGAAGTCTTGGGTGGTCACTGGACAGCATAAGGAATGATGTTGGCTGTACTATGTATGTCATGGGAGGGTTCTAGAAAGCACATGGGTGTGGCTAAGCTTTTCCTGGTTTCACTGCCAGAGACTTGGAAACTTATAAGGCAAACAGATTTGTGCGACTGACAGTGGGACAAAGCTCTCAAACTTTCAGTCACAATTACTAAATGTACAAAAAGGTATATTTCAGTTAAAATCTGAAGATTCAAAAAAATAATTGTGTCTTACTACAAATATTCTACAATTAATTTTATATTTGTAATGAGCAAATTAAATGTATTTTATTTTTTGTCAAATTATAGAAAAAAAAGTACACACATATACAGAAAATCCTGCCAGTAATAATTATTAGGTTGATAGCTATCCAAGGGATACTTTTTGCACTGTAAACAATTGTTAATTCTCTAATCATCAGAATTATATAGATCAAAACACTTCTGATCAGGCCTTGCCCTTTTAAACAACCGTTAAATGACTGGGAGAACATGTGAGTCATATTTAAAACAACACTATTCTCCCCATTTAATTACTCTTTGTTTTTATGTAGTGTATATCCGTGTTTGTGCCAACCAGTCTATTTTTATAGATATCCTTAAAGGGACATAAAACACCTTGTAATTACAATACTTTATGTAGTCTCACAATAGAATAACATATGAGTAGAGTGTCAATGTTTTCAGAACAGATTAATAACTTGTCTGCAATCATTATTATTATTATTATTACCTGATTAGACAAAACGTACCATTATTATTTTGTTAACAAAACTGTTTTGCAGTCCCTTATCTTATAACCCATGCTGAGGCCAGTTAGATACTGATATGTTGCAGGGTTAGACTTGTGAAGTCTGCAGTGTGCACTTCCAATTCTTAGAAATGAAAATGTCACAATATTCAAATTACATGAAAAGAGACAAAATAAATAATTCAAGCATATTGCATATGTTTTACTATCCATAACCATTATATAACAATCTCAAATTATTTTAATCTGTATTATATAACAATCTCATATTATTTTAATCTGTCTTTAAGATGCCATATTGACTTTAAAAAGGGATGGTTAGCATCTTGTAATGACAATACATTTCTATTGTCTTGCTATAGAACAAAATATCAGCCAGATTTATATTTTTTATTTTACAAAAAAAATAAATTAACATCTTGTTTGAAACAACTGTTTTTAAAAGTGAAACTCCACCCACTACTCGCCTCACTTAGCCAATCCAGGCTTAAGGCCACAGGCTACTGGCTAGCCATGGTCATATTGCTGGAATAAAGGGCATTGTTTTGTGGGTGTTAAATATCTGCTAAAGCCAATTAGGGACAGATATGTATTAGTGTTAATATTGAGAAGTCAGCAGGGTGCTTTTCCTCAATTACAAAAGTTGCAACTTCAGAGATAATTTACAAAAACAAAATATATATATATATATATATATATATATATATATATTGCAAAGTTGTTTTACTACCCACAACTAAACATGGTATTTAACATCTTAAGGTGTTTACTGTCCTTTTAAGACTAAAAGAACAAAGGCAGCCATCTTGCTAAAGTGGAAAAGGACCAAAGCCTGTAACATTAAATTATTTGTGCAAAAATGTTCTTGTCCCACTTTCCATAGGAGGCCAAAAGAAAAATTCTCTAACCTGCAAATGCTGCAAACAAAATTAGCAGGTGTAGGCGATAAGCAGCATTTTGAAAACCTATGTGTAATTAACGCCCCATTTGTTTTTAGACCAATCACAGCATCATAATCCCCTATTAATACACAGCTGTGAGTGTATTTTAAACAGGCTAAGAGTAAGGCTACGGCCGAAACGCGTAAGCTTGTATTGTAGCGTTTGCACATCTCTATAACTTTCTTCCATGTTGCTCAAATAATTGTTTTTAATGATTGGACAATAAAGTTTTTTTTTTTTTGGCCCCGGATTCCTGCATCTCTTTGTACATTCAAATAAATCTGTCACATGATTTGGTCATTATATGTGAAACATACAAGGTGTATGATGAGCCAGCATGTAGGTAAACTGTTTAGTAAAATGGCGAATTGACGTCTAGTGATTATAATGTGTACATATCCTATACAGAGTTCTGACCTTAAAGGGTCATGTTTTAGAAAGAGCGTGCAATTTTAAACAACTTTCTAATTTACTTCTATTATCTAATTTGCTTCATCCTCTTGATATCTGTTGTTGACAAGCATATCTAGATAGGCCAAGTAGCTGCTGATTGGTGGCTGCACATAGATGCCTCGTGTGATTGTCTCATCCATGTGCATTGCTATTTCTTCAACAAAGAATATCTGAAGAATGCAGCAAATTAAATAAAAGAAGTAAATTGGAATGTTGTTTAAAATTGCATGCTCTATTCGAATCATGAAAGTTTAATTCTGACTTTACTGTCCCTTTAACCCAGTTGAGCTGCTGCATCTAAGTAAGACATTCTAGAAATATTGGTGAAATAAGGCAGGGAGGTTTGAAAAAAAATTCATCCTCAAAGTTTTGCAAAACTTATAAGCAGTAAGGGGAATCCCTACAAAACGCGTAAGACCACGCCCACCGTCTTTACGCCACCACGATCAGCTGTTACACATAGCCGGCTGCTTTGTCAGTGTACAGCTGTTTATGAATGTTGGCGGTTTTATAACTTTAAAGTTTTATTTGTACTTTATTTGTACTTTATTTGCATTTGGATGTTTGGGCTACCTGATAAACCGTGGACATTTTAAAGGAATCGATCCCTTCCAGTCAGCACAGGAAGTGCGTGGCACACACAGTGTGCACATTTGTGGAAACCGACTACAGTCCTGGAACTCTGCTACTGTGATTCCTAGAGGGATATCGATGTGAGAGACCTACATGGTTCTCAAGTGCCCATACCATACCTCATATTGTTTGGGGTTGTATCTTGTGAGTTTTTAATCGTGAATGTTAATAAATTATATGTATTATTTGATCAACTGCACTTAGAGGAGTTGCGCCCTGTTTTTTCTTTGTTTTAAACAGGAAATGTTTGGTGGAATTTATTTCTATTAACTCAAAGGTTCACTTATGTTTTCAATCCTGTACCGTGAATGATCACTCAATGTCTTCAATAATAAAAAGAAAATAGAAGCACAACAGTGTGTGTGTTCTTAGTTTATTCAGATGAATATAAGACCAATTTTATGAGTCATCAATGCAGAAATCCAGGTAATTCCAAGGGGTTCATAAACTTTTTCTTGCAACTGTATCTGTCATCTTTCTCTGAAACACTTCCATTAGTGATGGTTTAAGAGACTAAGGACATAGAGTAACACATCAATGTTGCAGTTATCCAGAATTAAATAAAAAGTTTATTTGCCTATTTAATTAAAGGGCCACTGTAAGTAAATATTTTCTATGCCTGTTACTAACTAACTACTCCAAATACGCTTTTTATCAATAGCATTTCATTAACATATCTCTACCGTATATCAGAAATCTTGTCTGCAAATTTAATTGTTTTCCAAACCCACTCCGTGGGTATCCTTTGCTCTGTACCAATCCGTTAATAATATCTAGGTTTCAAAATGGCGCTTTAAACATAATTTCATTGGTTTAAGTATTTTGAACATGCAGTGCTGAAAATAGTGGGCAGGATAACGTGACATCATCGGCGAATAAAAGATATAACTTTTAGAACGTTATGAAACTTCGTTTTGGAGAAAATTAGGTCAGTAGGTTTTAATTAATGTTTATTAACTTTAATATGTTAGTTGTTTAGCTTAAAAATTATAACAGAAAGTAATCCTTTAATGCATAAACCAGTGGGCTTCAATCTGTTAGAGTTTGCTATGTGAGAACTTCAAACTCAACTCAGGTATATTTGGCTTTCTTGGCATTCCCGCCCATAAGGAACATGGCTGTTTAAATTAATTAAAATCTTCACAGACTTTTCATTAGGTTTCCACAGGATTTTCACAGACTTGCTATTAGGAAGCAAAATATACACAGCCAATCACAAAGGAAAGCATGGCTACTATTTGATTTAATATTGATTGCTGCCATTTCTATTTAAGTGAAGGTTTTCAAAATGTACTAGAATTATAAAATGATGACATACCCATTTCCTATCACTTTGGATAATTTAATAATTACCATGTTATAGCTTCAAAACACCTAAATTTGATAATAAACAGACATACTGATATATTTTATATAACTGAACAAGCTTCCCAGGTTTAAAGTGTGGTTTGAATCAATATCTTAAAGGTACAGGAAACCCCAACATTTTCTTTCATGATTTGGATAGAACATACAAATTCTAACAACTTTCCATTTTACTTCTGTTATCAAATGTGCTTCATTCTCTTGTTATCCTTTGCTGAAGGAACAGCAGTGCACTACTGGCAGCTAGCTGAACACATCTAGTTAGCCAATCGCAAGACACAAATGTGTACAGGCACCAATCAGCAACCAACTCCCACTAGTGTATATGTGCATATTATTTTACAACAAGGGATACCAAAAGAATGGAGCACATTTAAAAATAGAAGTTAATTTAAAAGTGTCTTAAAAATGCATGCTCTTTAAGAATCATGCAAGTTTAATTTTGACTTTCCTATCCCTTTAACATTTTTATTAAACAAAAAAGAGCTAATATATTTTCAAATGGGAACTGAGCATGCTCCAGATTGACAGGTCTAAATAAAAATGCATGTAACAATCCAAAATATCTTGTCTAAAACAGATTAGATGGTTTTTCAGGGGGAAAAATACTGCTAAATTAGATAAATCCAACAACTATGCAAAGGTTGGAATATTTTTGATGGATTGGAATATTACTGGTATATCAAGTTAATGTTGTACATTTACAAAAACTTTGGAAAACCTATTTTCTTATCTATTGAAATAGCCTTGGATATAAAAAAAATATCAGAATAAGAATAATATGTTTGAATAGCTCAGATTGGAATTGAGCCATTTTTTTAATTAGGGAGTTGAGAGTTGATTAGCCAGTTTCTTTTTTATTGGCGACTTTGTCCACTATGACCTTCTGACTTTTCTTGAATTTGGCAGCCGACCACACACCAGAAATGATCCTTTACTGATGTAATAAAACTAAGCAAATGTGGCTTAATCCTTATAACTGGGTCATATAATATCTCATAGAATACGCTGAATTTATAACATAACATGCACATTTTTTAATTTACAATACTTTAGTGTTACAACATTCCTACAAAACATGTTATGTGATTGTTCCTATTTAAATGGACATGCTAAAGCAAAATTAAATGTCACTTGTTACTAATAGATAGCAATGTATTTAACCCTTAGCAAAGGAGAGCTTTACCTCAGTGTTTAACCCCTTTACAGGAGCTAAACATATAGCTAGTTAAGCTCACTAAAGCAAAAAAATGACATTCTCTAACAAATTAGAGCTTGTAGTTTATGCATCGTAATGTCCTTTTAAATAAGCCTTTTTAATTGTTAACTATCACCTAGATTACGAGTTTTACGCTAAACATGGTGTGAAACGAACGCAACAAAAGTTACGTTATTTCACCCTCCATAGCGCTGCCATTATGAGTTTCTGAAAAGCCTCCTTTTGCGTGCGATGTGGTTGCGTTCAGCTCCATACCGCACAAAGGTCAAAGGCTGCTTTGACATGCTAGTGCACGCTTTCCCCCATAGACATCAATGGGGAGAGAGTGTTAGACAAAAATCTAACACCTGAAGTGCGGAATGGCAATTGCTGTAACGCAACCCCATTGATGTCTATGGGGAAAAGAAAGTTACATTTAAGCCTAACACCCTAACATAAACCCCAAGTCTAAACACCCCTAATCCGCCGCCCCCGACATCGCCAACACCTAAATAAAGTTATTAACCCCTAATCTGCCGCTCCCGACATCACCAACACTAATAAAAGTTATTAACTCCTATTCCGCCGCTCCCGACATCGCAGACACTATAATAAAGTTATTAACTCCTAATCTGCCGCCCCCGACATTGCCAAACTAATAAGAGCTATTAACCCCTAATCCGCCGCTCCCAGACATCAACGACACTAAATAAAGTTATTAACCCCTAAACCTCTGGCCTCCCATATTTCCGCCACTAAATAAACCTATTAACCCATTAAACCGCTGGTCCCCCACATCGCAAAACACTAAATTAAGCTATTAACCCCTAAACCTAACACCCCCTAACTTTAAATTAAAATTAAAATATAACTATTTAAATAAATAAAAACTTACCTGTGAAATAGAAATAAACCTAACATTAACTATAAATTAACCTAACATAACTAATCTAATAAATTAAAAAATATTACCAATTAAAAATAGTAAATTACAAATTTAAAAAAACCTAACACTAAGAAAAAAAATGTAAAAATCTAAATTACAACTAAAATAACCCAAATCCTACGAAAATTTTAAAAATTTAAGTTTGGCAAAAATAATTAACACTAAAATCACGAAAAATAAAAAACACTAAGATTACAAAAAGAAATAAATGAAATTATCAAAAATAAAAACAATTACACCTAATCTAATAGCCCTATAAAAATAAAAAAGCCCCCCAAAATAAAAACATCCCCTAGCCTTCAATAAACTACCAATAGCCCTTAAAAGGGCCTTTTGTAGGGCATTACCCTAAATAAATTATCTCTTTTACCTGTAAAAAAATACAAAGTACCCCCAATGGTAAAAACCAACACCTAACCAACCCCCAAAATAAAAAAAAAGAACTCTAAAAACAACCAAAGCTACCCATTGCACCTAAAGGGGCATTTGTATGGGCATTGCCCTTAAAAAGGCATTTAGCTCTTTTTCAAAACCCAAAGCTCTAATCTAAAAAAAAAAAACAGCCAAAAAATTTTAAAAAAGACCTAACACTAACCCCAGAATATCTACTCACGGTTCCTGAAGTCCGGACATCCATCTCCATCCAGACGACGTCTTCATCCAGGCGGCGAGGTCCTCATCCGTCCCGGGTGTGTCTTCTATCTTCATCCCGGCGGCACAGAGCAGAGCCATCCTGGAAGCCAAAGACATCCTGTGCGGAGCGTCCTCTTCATGATTTGAACAGCCAATAGGATTTCAGATTCTCTCATCCTATTGGCTGATTTGAATTTGAAGAATTAAATCAGCCAATAGGAATGCCAGGTATGCCATTTGAAATAGCTACCTTGCATTTAACTTCAGTGTACTGCAGGCGACCATATGAAGAGGATGCTCTGCGCAGGATGTCTTCGGCTTCCAGGATGTCTCCGCTCTGCGCCGCCGGGATGAAGATAGAAGATGCCTCCAGGATGGATGAAAACCTTGCCGCCTGGATCAAGATCTCGCCCCCTGGATGGAGATGGATGTCTGGACTTTAGAAACCATGAGTAGATCTTCTGGGGTTAGTGTTATTTTTTTTGGGGGGGGGGGGTGTTTTTTGTTTAGATTAGGGCTTTGAAAAAGAGCTAAATGCCCTTTAAAGGGCAATGCAAAAGAACTAAATGCCATTTTAAGGGCAATGCCCATACAAATGGCCCTTTAGAGGCAATGGGTAGCTTAGTTTTTTTTTTAGAGTTAGGTTTTTTCATTTTGGGGGGTTGGTTGAGTGATGGGTTTTACTATTGGGGGAGTTGTATTTTTTTACAGGTAAAAGAGCTATTCAACTTAGGACAATGCCCTATAAAAGGCCCTTTTAAGGGTTATTGGTAGTTTATTGTAGGCTAGGGGGTGTTTTTATTTTGTTTTGTTTTTTTGTTTTTATAGGGCTATTAGATTAGGTGTAATTGTTTTTATTTTTGATCATTTTGTTTATTTCTTTTTGTAATCTTAGTGTTTTTCGTAGGATTTGGGGTTTTTTAGTTATAATTTAGATTTTTAATTTTTTTTCTTAGTGTTATTATTTTTTTAAATTTGTAATTTAGATTTTTGAGGGCTCATAACATTTTGCTTCGAACCTCAACCTTATAGTTATAGTTAGCGTGAAATCCTATGATATCATAGGGGAGCAATTGCACCTCTGGGGGTGTAAGATGTTTGGACATTCACTTGCAATTCTCTACAACATCAAGTGACTTAATTAGTCTTGGAAACACAATATTAATAGTAATAATAGGTAGACTTAGTACAGGTATCCACACTTTAGATTCTGAAGAATGCTTGTGGCACATAATCTTATTTCATATGTGGGGACTACTTACAGATGGCTCCGTTTTTTTATTCTGATGTGATTGAAATGGAAAAATCATGCTCCCTGTATGGAAAGTATGATGGCTCTCTGTTGTCCTCTACACAGCCCTGCTTGCTTTTTGCCATCACCTAACGTGAAGTGGGCCAGGAGAACAATGGTTGAAAACCACTCCTTTTTTGTGTGTTAATGAACCACTATTTATCCCCAGATTCCCCACATTAAATGTGCAAGTAGTTGCAGTGGGGGAACAATTAGTGCTGATTACCTTAAAGGGATAGTTTAGTCAAAATTAACCTTTCATAATTCAGATAGATCATGCAATTTTAAGCAACTTTCTAGTTTACTACTATTATACATTTTTCTTTATTCTATTGGTTTCTTTATATGAATGTAAGCTTAAGAGCCGGCCCATTTTTGGTTCAGCACCTGGGTAGCTATTGCTGATTGGTGGCTACATTTAGGCACCAATCAGAAAGTGCTACCCAGGTGCTGAACCAAAAGTGGGCCTGCTCCTATGCTTACATTCTTGCTTTTTCAAATAAAGATAGCAAGAGAGCAAAGGAAAATTTATAATAGAAGTAAATTAGAAACTTGCTTAAAATTGCATGCTCTATCTGAATCATTAAAGTTTAATTTTGACTAGACTATTCCTTTAAGTAGTGGGAACTACAATTCCCAGAGACTACCAGCATAATTATAAATGCATGCCCCTGCATGCAGTTAAGAAGGTTGCAAGTGTCTGTGGCATAGTTGTGGGAGCTGGAGTTCTGAAGAGAGGAACAGAGAAGATGTCTGCAGCAGATGAGTGGAAGGTGTGTGGCAGAAACTGAATGCAACTGAAAGCATATAAATAAAAAATGCCTCCATTCATTTAAAAAAAATGACATATGTCTGTTTCATTTGTTAAAACAAAAGCGATTCCCCTACATCATATGCTCAAAAAGCCATGCTGATGCCCTGTGCCTGCAATTGTATTTAAAAACTGTGCCAAGTGGGTGCAGTTGCTGTTAAAAAAAATATGTAATCTGCCAGCAATGGCTGCTAAAATTATGCCATGTCCCTCCATTAATTGCTAAGAAAAGAAATTGTACCATGTCCTTGCATTGGTTGTAAAACATAGAAAAATATGTCATGTGTCTACATTTGTTATTTAAAAGTATGCCCTGTGCTGGCATTGGTTGTTAAACACAGTAAATATACCATGTCCCAGCATTAGTTGTTAAAACAATATACTATGCTTCTACTATTTTTCTGGCTTGAATGTTAATGTTTGTTATGTCAAATTGTTTAATTACTCATTTTATTTTTAATTGAAAGAAACTTTATTAAATTGTAACATTCATATAAGAAACAACAACATTGCTCTATAACAACAAAAGTAGTTATTCCAAATAAATAAAATCTTAAAGCGATCGTCATATGTAACAGTTATATTCTGGTATTAAAAGATTTCTTGCACTCTTCAGTTAAAGCTATACAACTTCACATCTTCATTGATATCTTTACTTATATATATGAGTTACAATTTTTTTACCTAACCCCATACAAACAAAGAATAAATAAATAAATAAAAACCCCATAGGTGAGGCCCGGTCAGGAGATTCGTAAAGGTAAACCACTCTCTGTAGCGTTTAGATTAAAGTTTCTCCAAACCATAAATATGGCTAAAACCCAGTCAGGGTCTTCTTTGCTCTTCTAATTCTGTTATCCATGGTTCCTCAAAATATTACTTTCATCTATCTAACAAAACTGATGATAAACTAGACATCTCATGATAAAGCCCTATTTTATTCTTGATAATTGGGGCTATAGATGTCCAGTATTTTGCAAAGCAGGTCTGAACTGCTGTGCATATAGTATCAATTAATTTATTTGCAGATGTGAACAGTCCTTTTAAGGGGTTATGTAATAAAGCTGGTAGGGAGACAGTGGACATCCCTGTCTTGTACCGTTGCAGATATATATTGATTTAGATTGGTATCCAGCCACTGCAATAAAAGCTGTTGGTGTAGGTTAAATGGCTGATAAAGCTTTTAGAAAACTACCCCTGAAGATAGCGGCACTAATACTGGAAGAGCTATCCTTAATGGAGTCTGGTAACAAGTGGGGAATCATTGCTCACAACTTTCACAGTTGCATGTTAATTGGTATATGTTACCGAATATTAGATACAAACAATTTGAAAATTGCTACTCAGTTTACCCCAACGACTTCAGAGAAAGCTACATGTTATGACAAGGAGCGATCACAAGGCATAAATGTCTAACATCAGCGCAATCCTCTATTGGAGGAAAGGGATAACATGATCGGACTTGCCAGTGGGTATACTAACATCGACTGTACATTGGAGTTTTCTAAACAAGGCACTGTTTTGTATTTAGTAAAGGAGCTGTTCCAATTTAAAGGGGCAGTCAAGTCCTAAAAAAAAAAAAACTTTCATTATTTAAATAGGGAATGTAATTTTAAACAACGTTCCAATTTACTTTTATCATCAATTTTGCTTTGTTCTCTTGGTATTCTTAGTTGAAAGCTAAACCTAGGAGGTTCATATGCTAATTTCTTAGACCTTGAAGACTGCCTCTAATCTGAATGCATTTTGACCACTAGAGGGCATTAGTTCATGTGTTTCACATAGATAACATTGAGCTCAAGCACATGACGTTACCCTGGAGTGAGCACTGATGGGCTAAAATGCAAGTCTGTCAAAAGAACTGAAATAAGGGGGCAGTCTGCATAGGCTTAGATACAAGGTAATCACAGAGGTAATGTGTATTTCTATAACAGTGTTAGTTATGCAAAACTGGGGAATGGGTAATAAAGGGATTATCTTTGTTTTTAAACAACATAAATTCTGGTGTTGACTGTCCCTTTAAGGAATTTGAGACACTTTTCAAGCATTGGCTTATACTAATGAACTTTTGACATCCACTCAAAAAGAAAATTATTAATTATACATACCATAGAACTCCTATTTCTTAATGATATATATAGACGGACATCTTCTGAACTTTATTTGTTTAGGTAAAAAATCGCTGGCCAGCATAAATTGAATTTTAGAAACTAAGATATATGCCAATAAATTATTTCATTAATTATAAATAGTCTTCTGTTTTAGTGTGTTGAACCTGTTGCTGATTTAATCAGCACAACCTATTATTTTTTTTATTTTTGATTGGTTAAAACAGCACTGGAGATTTAGGTAACAGCAGCATTAGTATGAGGAGTATAGTCAAATACAAAAATTAACTGAAAGTCCCTATGCTCCGTAAGGGAATAAGGGAATTCAGAATCAGACAGTCCTGGTCAAAGCCTTACTGGGAAATGCAACACAAATTCATTTAACAAATGCAGAGTCCAAAAAATAAGCTAAAGTCCAATACCAAGTCAATCCAAAACAAGAGGTTAATATAGAATCGCAGTCAGAGAAAGCAAAAGTAAAACCAGTATATCTAAAACTGCCTGAGTAAGAGGCCAGAAACTCAATGCACAAACACCTTCATGCTGCAAACAGAGAGCTAATATAGACTACTACTGATCTTACTAAACTAACTGATCATCTAGGCCTCCTTAAAGGAACAGCAGAGATGGAATTCACTCTCTTAGACATATTTCTGTTATGGGTGAAAATATCCCAATAAAGGGATATAAAAGAGCGCTGATATTATAAAGGAAAACAAAAAACAATTTAAAACTAGTTATTGTACTTTGAATATCGTAGATCAGGTCTACCGTATTAGTCCTGTTTAACGTCCATATATTGGTGGTAAATAAGGGGTACAGATGTCCTCTTGAAGGAGATGATGATGAATCAGGCTGCTCCTCTTGATCCCAGAGAGTTTGGAACAACTGTTGAAGAAGAATAGAAAGAGGGCGCCACAATAGCGTGATATCGTCTGGAATGCAGGTATAGATAAAGGTAGATATTTGTGCTTACCAGATGGTGTGGCACTGTACTGTGACCAGTGCAAGAGAGCAGGCTAGCACTTAACAGTGGCTAGTACACTGTAGGAGTCAGGCTCCAAAGGCACTTGCTCTGGTTGCAACTTGGTGTTTGTCTCCTGATGTCTGGACTTCAGGTGCTGCAAAGGAGTGATCTTATGTGTGTTGTTCAGTGGATATATATGAACCACAACACAGACAACTTCAAATAAAAAAGACTTTTAATATTTTATGACGCGTTTCTCAACCTACAAGGGTTGTTTCATCAGATAAAAAAGTGAATGTTATCCTCTAACATTCACTTTTTTATCTGATGAAACAACCCTTGTAGGTTGAGAAACGCGTCATAAAATATTAAAAGTCTTTTTTATTTGAAGTTGTCTGTGTTGTGGTTCATATATATCCACTGAACAACACACATAAGATCACTCCTTTGCAGCACCTGAAGTCCAGACATCAGGAGACAAACACCAAGTTGCAACCAGAGCAAGTGCCTTTGGAGCCTGACTCCTACAGTGTACTAGCCACTGTTAAGTGCTAGCCTGCTCTCTTGCACTGGTCACAGTACAGTGCCACGCCATCTGGTAAGCACAAATATCTACCTTTATCTATACCTGCATTCCAGACGATATCACGCTATTGTGGCGCCCTCTTTCTATTCTTCTTCAATATTTCTGTTATGACAAATGCCTTATGGGTTAATTCCTTTCTAAAATTAGTATAGTAGCAACTTTACGGAAGAGAGTGGCAGGCACTGCAACAGAGCTGGACAATCTTTAAAAAAAAAGCTTTATTCCAATTTGAAGTAAAAAGTGCTTACAGACATGGCAGGAAACAGGTGAACAGACAGCCTGTTGCATTTCGCGCCCCCTGGTGGCGCTTACTCATAGACTAATGTCTATGTCTTTACCTATTATATTTATAGGCACGGTCATGAAACTGATTAACTGTTTCAGTGCCAAATAAAAACTATAAGTGGTTAAAAACATAACATACAATGCACCAGTATAACAAATTAGTAATAATTGCATTCACATGATATCATACCGTAGCAGAAGATCATGTTAAATAAAGATCTATTAGAGACATACACTGTAAACAGATAAACATAGATGCTGAACATAACTGTAGAAATTTCTTACACTAAATTTGGAAGTGGGAGGTGTTTATCTTATGTCACATAAATTGACTTGAGATATATAGGTTTACTCACTAGATATTAGTTAGCAATAAAATAATTGATATCACATTCTTTGTTCATGCCTAGAGGAGAGTGAGTTCATAGCTTTAAGATCCAAAAGAGCTCTTTTCTTTCAAAAATGTTCTTTTTATCTCCACCTCTTAACGGTGTAACTGCTACATCTATAACTTGTAGAGACAGATTTGCTACATTTGTGAGATGGAAACTATTGAAGTGATTTGCTACAGTTGAGTATTTATTATAATTATTTACATCTCTCACATGTTTATTGAATCTAGTTCTTACTTGACAGGTAGTTTTGCCAACATATTGACAGTGGCAAAGATTGCATATCAAAAGATAAACTGCAAAGGATGAACCACAATTTGCATAAAAATCAATATTATATTTTTCTTTAGCTACATGACACACAAAATTGTAACCCTGAAGTATACTGGGGCACGCATGGCAGGCTCTATGGCCACATCTAAAAGTGCCTTTTCTATATAGCCAATTATCAGATTTTTAATAGTGGATTTTTTTGTGGAATTACTGTTGACTAGACTAGGTGACAATGTTTGAGCAGGTGTTCTAGATTTTTTTGAGGGCAAATATGCAGCTTTTAATATGGGGTTGTAGTGTTCTTTAAGATTTTGACTACCTAATTACACTGCTAGCTGTATTCTGTGGTAAACACAATAGCTTATTTAAACTTATCCTGTTTATCCTTATTATCATAATTTTTCTCATCATAGCATTTGAAAGCATTCCTACATTTCTCCAAATTTTTGAAGGTAATGGCAAGGTGCTGTATGGCTAGCACAAACATTAAATAAGTGGTGAATACATCACTGCTTGAAAAAAGCATTCTTCTAAGTGGAATGTGCAACGCTCGTGGGATACTCCTCTATCAGACAAAACTCGTTCAGTAGTCTTGTTATCCCGGTGTCAAGCCGGAATGATAGGAAATATCCCAGAGCAGAGAAAGTTAATGAGATGAGGAAGGCGGCACTCACCACAGGCAGGACAGTCCCCAGCGGATGAACTACTAGAATGGTTAGGCAGGCAGGGTCTGGCAACAGCAAAGCAGTCCAAGAATAAACCACTAGAATGGTCAGGCAGGCAGGGTTTAGCAACAGTAAAGCAGTCCAAGGATAAATCACTAGAATGGTCAGGCAGGCAAGGTTTGGCAACAGTAAAGCAGTCCAAGGATAAACCACTAGAATGGTCAGGCAGGCAGGGTTTGGCAACAGTGATCAATCCAGCAAGGTAAGGGTTAAGGCAGAAAGAGTAGTCAGACAGGCAGGTTCAGCAACAGCAATTAATCCAGCAGTTTAAGGGTTAAGGCAGGTAGGGTAGGCAGGTTCTGTAATGATATGAGGCACAAGAAAGAACGATCTGTCACACCTAGGAGCACACAAAGTAACACCTATACTTGGGCAGTGACAGATCATTCTCTAAAGATTTAAATAGGCGCAGATTCACGCCACTGAGGTCCGCCCGGTATCTGGAGCATGCGGCAATGACGTCAGCGCCGCACACATCTGGAGCCGACACTGCCCCTGACAACGAGCAAGGAAGGAGACGCCACGCCCCTATCAATGGCTAGAGCGGCACGGCGTGACAGGATGGCAGTGGTGGGGATGAGTCTAAAAACTATGAGCCATGTTTAACATTTTCAGCCATGATCTTGCATTAAAGTAAGAGTACAAAACACGGAAGTGGACTGCACTCTCAGACCGGACTGGGTACACATCCTATGACTCTGCAAAATACACATTCCTGGGTGCTCAATAGCACATACAAGTATCTGTACAGTCGTTAGAGTCCAAGGCAGTTAACCCCAGACAAGTCTGGATGCTAAGCACATAGGGAAAATTACAAAACAAATAACACAACACACAGAGGAAGTCTGGCACTCACTTGCAAGCACTCAGCTAAGATTAAAAACAAAACTTAAAGAGTTAGTTACCGCATCTGGTTAAATGGGTCAAGCTCAGGAACCACGTCAAGGTCCCTAATACAGTCAAACAATGCAAGCTCTCAAACAAACTGGGAACCTCCTAAGCCCACTCAATTGTCATTCATAGGTGCATATGTTAAATATGTATATATCCCTGGAATCTGTGCATGGAGTGGAGGACACCATTGATTCTGAGCATCCATTTCAGGGCATACGCTCAGGTAAATGTCCTTTATATATATATATATATATATATATATATATATATATATATATATATATATATATATATATATATATATATATATATATATATATATATATATATATATATATATATATATATATATATTTACACATACATTCATTGATATAATAATAATATAAAATAAATAATGTAATCATCCTTTATCCTTTGGTGGGATACCTCCAGCTCTGGTGCAGCGAGTGATGTGTCCATCCCTAGCTTCCCCTCTGGGTCCCCCAAAGTTTCACACAGTACCTCAGTTGGTGCAGGGCCCTCTACTGGCCCTTCCAAGTTGCAGGTGTTGTCTTCTGGGGCGTACTGACAAAGCATCCGGCCCATATCATCCCCCAGCAAAACAACTGGGATATCCGCAGAAATCCCCACCCCCTGCAAACCTTTTCCCACACCCCAATCCAGGGGTACACATGCCGCAGGGCACTCCCCGAAAACTTCTTCATTATCCACAGTCTCTCCTGGGATAATATCCTCTTCCACTTTAGGCCGCCACAAGCGATATCCAGCCCCAGTGTCCTGAAGTCTCATGGTCACACAGTCTCCCTCTGTGACACTCTGCAGATTACCTGCTGACCCACCCACAAACAAAGCTGCTGCAGGTTTCCCTGCTGTATTCTCACCCCAGACTGCAGGTGGAGGTTTCTCCTTGGTGGGGCAGGCAAAACTCAGGTGCCCAAACTCATGGCACCAAATGCATGGGCGGGTATCCCCCTTGCCCAATGCAACTTCTGCCCCCTTAATGGAAGATGTTCCAGGGGAAAGTACTTCTGTAGAATTGGTTGTCAGTTGCTGGCACATTCCCTCCCTCCTGGGAGGTGATATAGCTTGCACAGTGGAACATTTGGCTACTGGGGCTTCGTTGTTAGTGCTGTCTGTAGCCCCTGCTGCTGAATCAGGTTCCATTCCCAGGAGCACTCTTCTGGCCAACGGGCACACTGTCTGGCAAATATATTGCAAAAATTCTAGGTACAGGAGAGGTGCCTCGGTTATGGTAAAGTCAAAAACCTCTAGCACATGTCTCCACTGGGTATCCCTTATAGATATTTCATGCTCTCTTTTTCTCTCAGCAGCTTCTCTCTCTCTCTTTTTCTCTCAGCAGCCTCTCTCTCTCTTTTTATCTCAGCTGCTTCTTGAAACTTGAGGATCAATTCCATTCTCAGTTTAGGATCAGCATCCCCCAAGTACATGAGTGTTGTTTGTAGCTCAGACTCCTTTTCACTCACAGGGGTAACAGCAGTAGGTAACAGTCTTTGGGCTACAGAAGGGTCAACAGTGTTGGGTACCAGGTCTTGAGTTACAGCTTCCACAGCAACCCTTTCTGTGACTGTTTCAAACTCTGTTGTAAGGCCCTCTGCCTCCAGCAATTTCGGTATCAGCTGTTCTTTCCCTTTGCCAAGAATAGTTATTCCTCTTTTCTTGCAAATAAACTCAAGAGACCATTCATGCATTCTCCTATATTCTTCCATACTGAGTATAGCAACAAACAACAAGAGGGAGGGAAAAAGAACTGCTTCTTTGCACTGTTTATGTAATTAGGCACTGAGTTCTGTCTTTGGGAAATTACACAAAAACATGTAATTTATTTTAGTACTATACAAATAGCACTAAAATACTCTAAATATCCCCACCGCTGCCAGCCAGTTTGTGATGAAGCAAACATTCTCAGCGTCACAATAGAGGGGTGTGGGCATGAAGGGGTTAATGGCACACAGCTCTGGTTCCCTTATCCTTGCAACTCACATCACAATAGAGGGGTATAGGCATGAAGGGGTTAATGGCACACAGCTCTGGTTCCCTTATCCTTGCAACTCTGCAAAAGGACCTCAAACGGACACCACATTAACCCCACATCCGGTCCACACTGCTCTAATTAACAATTTCCCTGCTGCCACCACCAAAACTTTTAAATTAAAGGGGAGTTTTGGGGAACCCCTAAAAACTCACACTATTTAACAGTTAGGTATAACGTGCCTTTAACCTTGTCTCAACAGGAGTGTGAATTCAGATATTAGAGCCCAAAAGACAGAATGAGATTTTCTATGTGTTTAATAACAAAAATATCAACACAGGTTACACAGTGCAAAATTATAAAGATATTCAAAATAACATACAATTACAAAGCTACAGTTCTTTAAAAACAATAGGTGGCATAAAAATAATAGAAACACAATATCTTTCTTATTATCAAATTCCTTTGGATATATGGAGAGCTGCCATTCCAGATGTTTAGTGGTTTGGTCCCCAAGGGCAGTTCTGCCTAAAAAGTCTTTCTCTTGCCTACTTGAATCCAATTCTCTTTATCTTGTCAAAGACAACGCCCTGGTTATGATTTACAACGAGTTCAACCAATGAGTCTCCAAGGGGAGGAATGTTCTGCATTCCTACACAGTTACACTAACAGCACTATTCTAAGGAGGGGGAAAAAAGGAGGGGGGAGGAGGGCGGGGGAGATCTCAAGCTTACAGCCTTCTTCAAGCAGATTTCACACACACAGAAAAAAACAGTTCACCTTAACCCCTTCCAGGCTGAGACAATAGCACCTCTGCTGAGTAGCCAATCCAGGTATCAACTACTCCACATGATTGTATCATGATACCCCCTAAAATAAAAACATTCCCTAGCCTACAATAAACTACCAATAGCCCTTAAAATGGCCTTGTGTAGGGCATTGCCCTAAAGAAATCATCTCTTTTACCTGTAAAAAAAATACAAAGTCCCCCCAATGGTAAAACCAACACCTACCCAAACCCCAAAATAAAAAATTCTAAAAACAACCAAAGCTACCCATTGCCCCTAAAGGGGCATTTGTATGGGCATTGCCCTTAAAAGGGCATTTAGCTCTTTTTCAAAGCCCAAAGCTCTAATCTAAAAAAAAAAAACACCAAAAAAAATTAAAAAAGACCTAACACTAACCCCAGAATATCTACTCACGGTTCCAGATGAGGTCTTCACCCAGGCGGCGAGGTCTTCATCCATCCCGGGGGTGTCTTCTATCTTCATCACAGCGGCACAGAGTGGAGCCATCCTGGAAGCCGAAGACATCATGTGCGGAGCGTCCTCTTCATGATTTGAACAGCCAATAGGATTTCAGTAGGTCTCATCCTATTGGCTGTTTTGAACAGCCGATAGGATTTCAGAAGCTCTCATCCTATTGGCTGATTTGAATTTGAAGAATCAAATCAGCCAATAGGAATGCCAGGTATACCATTTGAAATAGCTACCTTGCATTCAACTTCAGTGTACTGTGGCGACCATATGAAGAGAATGCTCTGCGCAGCATATCTTCAGCTTCCATGATGTCTCCACTCTGCGCCACCGGGATGAAGATAGAAGACGCCCCCGGGATAGACGAAGACCTCGCCCCCTGGATGGAGATGGATGTCTGGACTTTAGAAACCGTGAGTAGATCTTCTGGGGTTAGTGTTAGGTTTTTTTTGGGGTGTTTTTTTTTTTTTTAGATTAGGGCTTTGAAAAAGAGCTAAATGCCCTTTTAAGGGCAATGCAAAAGAACTAAATGCCATTTTAAGGGCAATGCCCATACAAATGGCCCTTTAGAGACAATGGGTAGCTTAGGTTTTTTTTAGAGTTAGGTTTTTTCATTTTGGGGGGTTGGTTGAGGGGTTGGTTGAGTGGTGAGCTATTTAACTTAGGACAATGCCCTATAAAAGGCTCTTTTAAGGGTTATTGGTAGTTTATTGTAGGCTAGGGGGTGTTTTTATTTTGGGGGGCTTTTTTATTTTTATAGGGCTATTAGATTAGGTGTAATTGTTTTTATTTTTGATAATTTCGTTTCTTTCTTTTTGTAATCTTAGTGTTTTTCGTAGGATTTGGGGTTTTTTAGTTATAATTTAGATTTTTTTTTTTTTTATATAGACGGACATCTTGTGAACTTTATTTGTTTAGGTAAAAAATCGCTGGCCAGCATAAACTGAATTTTAGAAACTAAGATATATGCCAATAAATTATTTCATTAATTATAAATAGTCTTCTGTTTTAGTGTGTTGAACCTGTTGCTGATTTACTCAGCACAACCTATTATTTTTTTATTTTTGATTGATTAAAACAGCACTGGAGATTTAGGTAACAGCAGCATTAGTATGAGGAGTATAGTCAAATACAAAAATTAACTGAAAGTCCCTATGCTCAGTAAGGGAATAAGGGAATTCAGAATCAGACAGTCCTGGTCAAAGCCTTACTGGGAAAAGCAACACAAAATCATTTAACAAATGCAGAGTCCAAAAAATAAGCTAAAGTCCAATACCAAGTCAATCCAAAACAAGAGGTTAATATAGAATCGTAGTCAGAGAAAGCAAAAGTAAAACCAGTATATCTAAAACTGCCTGAGTAAGAGGCCAGAAACTCAATGCACAAACACCTTCATGCTGCAAACAGAGAGCTAATATAGACTACTACTGATCTTACTAAACTAACTGATCATCTAGGCCTCCTTAAAGGAACAGCAGAGATGGAATTCACTCTCTTAGACATATTTCTGTTATGACAAATGCCTTATGGGTTAATTCCTTTCTAAAATTAGTATAGTAGCAACTTTACGGAAGAGAGTGGCAGGCACTGCAACAGAGCTGGACAAACTTTAAAAAAAAAGCTTTATTCCAATTTGAAGTAAAAAGTGCTTACAGACATGGCAGGAAACAGGTGAACAGACAGCCTGTTGCATTTCGCGCCCCCTGGTGGCGCTTACTCATAGACTAATGTCTATGTCTTTACCTATTATATTTATAGGCACGGTCATGAAACTGATTAACTGTTTCAGTGCCAAATAAAAACAATAAGTGGTTAAAAACATAACATACAATGCACCAGTATAACAAATTAGTAATAATTGCATTCACATTATATCATACCGTAGCAGAAGATCATGTTAAATAAAGATCTATTAGAGACATACACTGTAAACAGATAAACATAGATGCTGAACATAGCTGTAGAAATTTCTTACACTAAATTTGGAAGTGGGAGGTGTTTATCTTATGTCACATAAATTGACTTGAGATATATAGGTTTACTCACTAGATATTAGTTAGCAATAAAATAATTGATATCACATTCTTTGTTCATGCCTAGAGGAGAGTGAGTTCATAGCTTTAAGATCCAAAAGAGCTCTTTTCTTTCAAAAATGTTCTTTTTATCTCCACCTCTTAACGGTGTAACTGCTACATCTATAACTTGTAGAGACAGATTTGCTACATTTGTGAGATGGAAACTATTGAAGTGATTTGCAACAGTTGAGTATTTATTATAATTATTTACATCTCTCACATGTTTATTGAATCTAGTTCTTACTTGACAGGTAGTTTTGCCAACATATTGACAGTGGCAAAGATTGCATATCAAAAGATAAACTGCAAAGGATGAACCACAATTTGCATAAAAATCAATATTATATTTTTCTTTAGCTACATGACACACAAAATTGTAACCCTGAAGTATACTGGGGCACGCATGGCAGGCTCTATGGCCACATCTAAAAGTGCCTTTTCTATATAGCCAATTATCAGATTTTTAATAGTGGATTTTTTTGTGGAATTACTGTTGACTAGACTAGGTGACAATGTTTGAGCAGGTGTTCTAGATTTTTTTGAGGGCAAATATGCAGCTTTTAATATGGGGTTGTAGTGTTCTTTAAGATTTTGACTACCTAATTACACTGCTAGCTGTATTCTGTGGTAAACACAATAGCTTATTTAAACTTATCCTGTTTATCCTTATTATCATAATTTTTCTCATCATAGCATTTGAAAGCATTCCTACATTTCTTCAAATTTTTGAAGGTAATGGCAAGGTGCTGTATGGCTAGCACAAACATTAAATAAGTGGTGAATACATCACTGCTTGAAAAAAGCATTCTTCTAAGTGGAATGTGTAACGCTCGTGGGATACTCCTCTATCAGACAAAACTCGTTCAGTAGTCTTGTTATCCCGGTGTCAAGCCGGAATGATAGGAAATATCCCAGAGCAGAGAAAGTTAATGAGATGAGGAAGGCGGCACTCACCACAGGCAGGACAGTCCCCAGCGGATGAACTACTAGAATGGTTAGGCAGGCAGGGTCTGGCAACAGCAAAGCAGTCCAAGAATAAACCACTAGAATGGTCAGGCAGGCAGGGTTTAGCAACAGTAAAGCAGTCCAAGGATAAATCACTAGAATGGTCAGGCAGGCAAGGTTTGGCAACAGTAAAGCAGTCCAAGGATAAACCACTAGAATGGTCAGGCAGGCAGGGTTTGGCAACAGTGATCAATCCAGCAAGGTAAGGGTTAAGGCAGAAAGAGTAGTCAGACAGGCAGGTTCAGCAACAGCAATTAATCCAGCAGTTTAAGGGTTAAGGCAGGTAGGGTAGGCAGGTTCTGTAATGATATGAGGCACAAGAAAGAACGATCTGTCACACCTAGGAGCACACAAAGTAACACCTATACTTGGGCAGTGACAGATCATTCTCTTAAGATTTAAATAGGCGCAGATTCATGCCACTGAGGTCCGTCCGGTATCTGGAGCATGCGGCAATGACATCAGCGCCGCACTCATCTGGAGCCGACACTGCCCCTGACAACGAGCAAGGAAGGAGACGCCATGCCCCTATCAATGGCTAGAGCGGCACGGCGTGACAGGATGGCAGTGGTGGGGATGAGTCTAAAAACTATGAGCCATGTTTAACATTTTCAGCCATGATCTTGCATTAAAGTAAGGGTACAAAACACGGAAGTGGACTGCACTCTCAGACCGGACTGGGTACACATCCTATGACTCTGCAAAATACACATTCCTGGGTGCTCAATAGCACATACAAGTATCTGTACAGTCGTTAGAGTCCAAGGCAGTTAACTCCAGACAAGTCTGGATGCTAAGCACATAGGGAAAATTACAAAACAAATAACACAACACACAGAGGAAGTCTGGCACTCACTTGCAAGCACTCAGCTAAGATTAAAAACAAAACTTAAAGAGTTAGTTACCGCATCTGGTTAAATGGGTCAAGCTCAGGAACCATGTCAAGGTCCCTAATACAGTCAAACAATGCAAGCTCTCAAACAAACTGGGAACCTCCCAAGCCCACTCAATTGTCATTCATAGGTGCATATGTTAAATATGTATAGAAGTATTTTCTATAAGAAAAAACTAAGGGGACGCGCTGTAGTGTTGATAGAAATTGTGTTGATGTGAATGAAATTCCTCTGGTATCGTGTGAGTTGAACCGTGACAGATAAGTATGTGAGAGTAGAGGTGTATATGTGTATATGATTGAGTGAAATCTTGTTAATCAAAGGAGAATGTGTGACTTGTTACAAACCGTAAGACTTGAAACAATTGTGATACATAAGCAAAAAAATCATGAAACAATTGTGATACCTAAACAAAAAATCAGTTGGAATATTGCAAAGAACTAAAGACTTGCAACAAAATATGTGAACAGTTGAATTTGATTAAACTCAAAAAAACTGAAAAGTCCAATATGTGATAAGTGTTCAGAGATAAAAAGTCCAAATTCAATGTAAAGGATATATAAAGAACAAAAGTTCAAAGGATCAAAACAAATGGCTTGCTCCGCTTGAATCCAAGGTGTGATGAATCAGGAAATCTAGGAGGTTAGAAAATCAAGGGGCGCCAACATAGTGTGAATCAGTTTGGAAAACTGGAAAACAGTAGTTATAATAAAATCTACTCACAAGTGGAGTGGCACCTAAAACCAACTGGGTGCATACAGGCAGGCTGACATTCAGGACCAGCAGTCAGTACGCTGGGGGTCTCACCCGGGAGACCTGTGGGTGGGTCAGATGAGGTAGATGGAGTCGGCTCTGTGTCGTCTGGTGAGCCGGATCGCCACTGTGGAAGTCCAAAGGGCTATGTTGTTTATCCCAAAAGGGTAGCTGCTCACACGATCAGCCTTGTTTCCAAACGAGTTTCCAATGTCAGTGTATGGAACAAAGGGATAAAAACCAAACTGGGTATAACCACTGCAAACTGTGGTAATATTAAAAAGGCACAGAAAACCGGGTCTGTCTAAAAACAAGTATTTAATTGCTACGCGTTTCTCAGTCCGTAAAGGACCGTTTCCTCAGGCATATACAAAGGTGTTCAACAGGCTACCATTTATACCTGACAGTGACCCGGAATCAAAATGTGGAGGTCATCTCCAAAGAATTGACAATAAAATGTTAAAAAACAAAAATACAATAAAAAATGGAACATGTATCAAAATTGTGTTTGAGCAGCAATCAGATAATATATTCATATCATGAAAAAACAAAAAACAAAAAGAACAAACATAAAACAGCATGTATTTGCATTGATGAGTAACACCTGTGATAGTGTTTCTGAAAAAAAAAAAAAAAAAAAAGCTAAACCTGTGTATGTATCCTATCCTATAGATAAACATGTTGTCACCTCAAAAGACTATTGGGTTATATGAAAATAAGATCCCAATGGTGACTATTGTTTAGTGTGCAAAACAAATCTGTATATAATCAATAAAGAATATATATAAACTAGAAAAAATATATATATGTTTTCCTCTGGGTTGGGCTCGAACCCTTGACCTTGTGTATGCTAGGCTTTTACTGATCTAAAAAAGCTATTCAGATATGACAACAAATGAGATTGATATCACTCGTAATATACCAAACAATAGTAGATAATATGGACGTATTAGAAATATGAGTTTGCAGAAAACATTGTTCTTGTAAAGAGCCCTCATATCTTATATTCTAGAAAACAAAAATAAGATGGTTATGGTCGATAGATTCTAGATAGAACAAGAAAAATGGTCTTTTATGTATCTAGATAATGATTTAAGGAACGCTATCTCAAACTAGCGGTCCCAAATATAAATTAAATATCTATGTAAATGTTGAAGGTGTTGGATGAAGATTAAATGAAAGAATATAGCAATCATTGTTTGGAGAGATATAAATACGCTATATGCTAGCTGTTGTAATACTGGTAAAAAAGTGATGTAAAAATGGTAAAAAATGGTTCATGGAAAAAACCTATTGAGAAATATTAGAAAATTGTATATATTAAAAAAACTAATGATATACTGCTAAAAAGTGTGTATATATAAAAAGAACCTTCGTTTAAAGCATATATTTTTACTAAATGCTAGCTGTGAAGGTTCTAGTGATACTGCTCATGATATTCTTTTTCTAAACTCATATTGATAATAAATTGTTTCAAATATTTTGGGTGGGATACGAACACATGTCTATATATGTAAGGACCCTATGTTTAGTCCGATGAGCTATCTGGAAATAGCAAAGTATATAGGAATCTTAGTGTGGTTGACTCTAAACTAATCGATATAACATTAAAAATGCTGTACACTAATAGGAGTGATTCAACTCATTGATTCTTAGTGTTTGTGTGTATCTCTGATGGTGATGTCTTGATTAATAAATAAATGTATTAGAAAATGTTGTAGAGAATCTATTGATGTAAACTGGATATGTATATGAGATCTGAATATGATGTATGTATCTGAGAAAATGTCGTAATAATGAATGTATGAAAAATATAGTTGGAAATCTGTTGTTGTAAACTGAATGTAGTATGTAATGTGATCTCTGCAAAGGACGGACTTATATGAAAGCAGCCAAATCAACATTGGCATTCAAACCCAGTGGATACAAAGTTTTGAGTTTATGTATCCAGTAAGTTTCTAATTGTCTAAGTTTAATTAGACGATCATAATCAGTGGATGGAGGTACATGGTCTATCGGAATTATTTTAAAGATATCTGCTCTACCATCATGTATTGTTTCACAGTGATTTGGAACACTGTGATTAATCTTACTTTTTTTTAGACATGTGCACCGCTAAAAAATTCGGTTCGTTTTCGGTTCGGATCGATTCGGACTTTTAGAATTTCGTTTCGGATCGAATCTGATTCGGCAAAATTTGAATAAATTTGTTTCGGATTTATTCGGATCCGAATAAATTCGTTTCGGATTTATTCGGATTCGGCTGAATTCGGTTCTATTCCGTTCCGAAATTCGGTATGTTTTTACTACACTAACACCCATTTAGTACACTAAGTCACTAACACCCATAAACTACCTATGAACCACTAAACCGAGGCCCCCCCACATCGCAAACCCTATAATAACATTATTTAACCCCTAATCTGCCGATCGGATATCGCCGCCGCCTACATTATAGCTATTAACCCCTAATCTGCTGTCCCTAACACCGCCGACCCCTACATTATAGTTATTAACCCCTAATCTGCCTCCCCCAACGTCGCCGCAATCTAACTACAAGTATTAACCCCTAATCTGCCGACCCGATATCGCCGCCGCCTACATTATAGCTATTAACCCCTAATCTGCTGTCCCTAACACCGCCGACCCCTACATTATAGTTATTAACCCCTAATCTGCCTCCCCCCAACGTCGCCGCAATCTAACTACAAGTATTAACCCCTAATCTGCCGACCCGATATCGCCGCCGCCTACATTATAGCTATTAACCCCTAATCTGCTGTCCCTAACACCGCCGACCCCTACATTATAGTTATTAACCCCTAATCTGCCTCCCCCCAACGTCGCCGCAATCTAACTACAAGTATTAACCCCTAATCTGCCGACCGCAAATCGCCGCCACTATAATAAATGTATTAACCCCTAAACCGCCGCACTCCCGCCTCGCAAACACTATAATACATTTTATTAACCCCTAATCTGCCCTCCCTAACATCGCCGCCACCTACCTACAATTATTAACCCCTAATCTCCCGCCCCCATCGTCGCCGCTACTATAATAAGGTTATTAACCCCTAAACCTAAGTCTAACCCTAACCCTAACACCCCCTAACTTAAATATAATTTAAATAAAACGAAATAAGTTTACTATAGTTAAATAAATGAATCCTATTTAAAACTAAAGACTTACCTGTAAAATAAACCCTAAGATAGCTGCAATATAACTAATAGTTACATTGTAGCTATTTTAGCATTTATTTTTATTTTACAGGCAACTTTGTATTTATTTTAACTAGGTACAATAGTTATTAAATAGTTAATAACTATTTAATAACTACCTAGCTAAAATAAATACAAATTTACCTGTAAAATAAATCCTAACCTAAGTTACACTAACACCTAACACTACACTATCATTAAATTAACTAAATAAATGAATCATATTTAAAACAAAATACTTACCTGTAAAATAAACCCTAATATAGCTGCAATATAACTAATAGTTACATTGTAGCTATTTTAGCATTTATATTTATTTTACAGGTAACTTTGTATTTATTTTAACTAGGTACAAAAGCTATTAAATAGTTATTGACTAATTAATAGCTACCTAGTTAAAATAATTACAAAATTACCTGTAAAATAAATCCTAACCTAAGTTACAATTAAACCTAATTAACTACAAGTACCTACAATTATCTACAATTAAATAAACTAAAGTACAAAACCCCCCCACTAAATTACAAAAAAAAACAAACACTAAATTACAAAAAATAAAAAAATATTACAAGAATTTTAAACTAATTACACCTAATCTAAGCCCCCTAATAAAATAACAAAGCCCCCCAAAATAAAAAAAATGCCCTACCCTATACTAAATTACAAAAGTTAACAGCTATATTACCTTACCAGCCCTGAACAGGGCCCTTTGCGGGGCATGCCCCAAAGAAAACAGCTCTTTTGCCTGTAAAAAAAAAAACACAATCCCCCCCCCCACATTACAACCCACCACCCACATACCCCTACTCTAACCCAAACCCCCCTTAAATAAACCTAACACTACCCCCCTGAAGATCTCCCTACCTTGAGTCGTGTTCACCCAGCCGGGCCGAAGTCTTCATCCGATGGGGCAGAAGAGGACATCCAGACCGGCAGAAGTCTTCATCCAAGCGGGGCAAGAAGAGGTCTTCCATCCATCATACAAGTACCAAAATACAAACAAACACTAAATTACAAAAAATAATAAAATATTACAATAATTTTAAACTAATTACACCTAATCTAAGCCCCCTACTAGCTATTAATATAGCTTCAATATAACTAATAGTTACATTGTAGCTATTTTAGGATTTATATTTATTTTACAGGCAACTTTGTATTTATTTTAACTAGGTACAATAGCTATTAAATAGTTAATAACTATTTAATAACTACCTAGCTAAAATAAATACAAATTTACCTGTAAAATAAATCATAACCTAAGTTACAATTACACCTAACACTACACTATCATTAAATTAACTAAATAAATGAATCCTATATAAAACTAAAGACTTACCTGTAAAATAAACCCTAATATAGCTGCAATATAACTAATAGTTACATTGTAGCTATTTTAGCATTTATATTAATTGTACAGGCAACTTTGTATTTATTTTAACTAGGTACAATAGCTATTAAATAGATATTTACTGTTTAATAGCTACCTAGTTAAAATAATTACAAAATTACCTGTAAAATAAATCCTAACCTAAGTTACAATTAAACCTAACACTACACTATCATTAAATAAATTAACTACAAGTACCTACAATTAAATACAATTAAAAAACTAAACTAAAGTACAACCCCCCCCCCCACTAAATTACAAAAAATAAAAAAATATTACAAGAATTTTAAACTAATTACACCTAATCTAAGCCCCCTAATAAAATAACAAAGCCCCCCAAAATAAAAAAAATGCCCTACCCTATACTAAATTACAAAAGTTAACAGCTCTATTACCTTACCAGCCCTGAACAGAGCCTTTTGCGGGGCATGCCCCAAAGAAAACAGCTCTTTTGCCTGTAAAAAAAAACACAACCCCCCCCCCACATTACAACCCACCACCCACATACCCCTACTCTAACCCAAACCCCCCTTAAATAAACCTAACACTACCCCCCTGAAGATCTCCCTACCTTGAGTCGTGTTCACCCAGCCGGGCCGAAGTCTTCATCCGATGGGGCAGAAGAGGACATCCAGACTGGAAGAAGTCTTCATCCAAGCGGGGCAAGAAGAGGTCTTCCATCCATCAGAAAAGTACAAAAAAACAAACAAACACTAAATTAGCAAAAATAATAAAATATTGCAATAATTTTAAACTAATTACACCTAATCTAAGCCCCCTACTAGCTATTAATATAGCTACAATATAACTAATAGTTACATTGTAGCTATTTTAGGATTTATATTTATTTTACAGGCAACTTTGTATTTATTTTAACTAGGTACAATAGCTATTAAATAGTTAATAACTACCTAGCTAAAATAAATACAAATTTACCTGTAAAATAAACCCTAACCTAAGTTACAATTACACCTAACACTACACTGTCATTAAATTAACTAAATAAATTAATCCTATATAAAACTAAATACTTACCTGTAAAATAAACCCTAATATAGCTACAATATAACTAATAGTTACATTGTAGCTATTTTAGCATTTATATTTATTTTACAGGCAACTTTGTATTTATTTTAACTAGGTACAATAGCTATTAAATAGTTATTGACTAATTAATAGCTACCTAGTTAAAATAATTACAAAATTACCTGTAAAATAAATCCTAACCTAAGTTACTATTAAACCTAACACTACACTATCATTAAATAAATTAACTACAAGTACCTACAATTAAATACAATGAAATAAACTAAACTAAAGTACAAAAAAAACAAACACTAAATTACAAAAAATAAAAAAAATTACAAGAATTTTAAACTAATTACACCTAATCTAAGCCCCCTAATAAAATAACAAAGCCCCCCAAAATAAAAAAATGCCCTACCCTATACTAAATTACAAAAGTAATCAGCTCTATTACCTTACCAGCCCTGAACAGGGCCTTTTGCGGGGGCATGCCCCATAGAAAACAGCTCTTTTGCCTGTAAAAAAAAACACAATACCCCCCCCCACATTACAACCCACCACCCACATACCCCTACTCTAACCCAAACCCCCCTTAAATAAACCTAACACTACCCCCCTGAAGATCTCTCTACCGTGTCTTCACCCAGCGGGCCGAAGTCTTCATCTGATCGGGCAGAAGAGGACATCCAGACCGGCAGAAGTCTTCATCCAAGCGGGGCAAGAAGAGGTCTTCCATCCATCAGAAGTCTTGATCCAGGCGGCATCTTCTCTGTTCATCCATCCGGAGCGGAGCGGCAGCATCCTGAAGACATCCCACGCAGAGCATCCTCTTCTTTCTTGATCCGACGACTAGGTGACTGTACGTTTAAGTGACGTCATCCAAGATGGCGTCCCTTGAATTCCGATTGGCTGATAGGATTCTATCAGCCAATCGGAATTAAGGTAGGAAAAATCTGATTGGCTGATTCAATCAGCCAATCAGATTCAAGTTCAATCCGATTGGCTGATCCAATCAGCCAATCAGATTGAGCTCGCATTCTATTGGCTGATCGGAACAGCCAATAGAATGCGAGCTCAATCTGATTGGCTGATTCCATCAGCCAATAGGATTGAACTTGAATCTGATTGGCTGATTAAATCAGCCAATCAGATTTTTCCTACCTTAATTCCGATTGGCTGATAGAATCCTATCAGCCAATCGGAATTCAAGGGACGCCATCTTGGATGACGTCACTTAAAGGTACAGTCACCTAGTCGTCGGATCAAGAAAGAAGAGGATGCTCTGCGTGGGATGTCTTCAGGATGCTGCCGCTCCGCTCCGGATGGATGAACAGAGAAGATGCCGCCTGGATCAAGACTTCTGATGGATGGAAGACCTCTTCTTGCCCCGCTTGGATGAAGACTTCTGCCGGTCTGGATGTCCTCTTCTGCCCGATCGGATGAAGACTTCGGCCCGCTGGGTGAAGACACGGTAGAGAGATCTTCAGGGGGGTAGTGTTAGGTTTATTTAAGGGGGGTTTGGGTTAGAGTAGGGGTATGTGGGTGGTGGGTTGTAATGTGGGGGGGGTATTGTGTTTTTTTTTACAGGCAAAAGAGCTGTTTTCTATGGGGCATGCCCCCGCAAAAGGCCCTGTTCAGGGCTGGTAAGGTAATAGAGCTGATTACTTTTGTAATTTAGTATAGGGTAGGGCATTTTTTTATTTTGGGGGGCTTTGTTATTTTATTAGGGGGCTTAGATTAGGTGTAATTAGTTTAAAATTCTTGTAATTTTTTTTATTTTTTGTAATTTAGTGTTTGTTTTTTTTGTACTTTAGTTTAGTTTATTTCATTGTATTTAATTGTAGGTACTTGTAGTTAATTTATTTAATGATAGTGTAGAGTTAGGTTTAATAGTAACTTAGGTTAGGATTTATTTTACAGGTAATTTTGTAATTATTTTAACTAGGTAGCTATTAATTAGTCAATAACTATTTAATAGCTATTGTACCTAGTTAAAATAAATACAAAGTTGCCTGTAAAATAAATATAAATGCTAAAATAGCTACAATGTAACTATTAGTTATATTGTAGCTATATTAGGGTTTATTTTACAGGTAAGTATTTAGTTTTATATAGGATTAATTTATTTAGTTAATTTAATGACAGTGTAGTGTTAGGTGTAATTGTAACTTAGGTTAGGGTTTATTTTACAGGTAAATTTGTATTTATTTTAGCTAGGTAGTTATTAACTATTTAATAGCTATTGTACCTAGTTAAAATAAATACAAAGTTGCCTGTAAAATAAATATAAATCCTAAAATAGCTACAATGTAACTATTAGTTATATTGTAGCTATATTAATAGCTAGTAGGGGGCTTAGATTAGGTGTTTAAAATTATTGTAATATTTTATTATTTTTGCTAATTTAGTGTTTGTTTGTTTTTTTGTACTTTTCTGATGGATGGAAGACCTCTTCTTGCCCCGCTTGGATGAAGACTTCTGCCAGTCTGGATGTCCTCTTCTGCCCCATCGGATGAAGACTTCGGCCCGGCTGGGTGAACACGACTCAAGGTAGGGAGATCTTCAGGGGGGTAGTGTTAGGTTTATTTAAGGGGGGTTTGGGTTAGAGTAGGGGTATGTGGGTGGTGGGTTGTAATGTGGGGGGAGGGATTGTGTTTTTTTTTTACAGGCAAAAGAGCTGTTTTCTTTGGGGCATGCCCCGCAAAGGGCCCTGTTCAGGGCTGGTAAGGTAATAGAGCTGTTAACTTTTGTAATTTAGTATAGGTTAGGGCATTTTTTTTATTTTGGGGGGCTTTGTTATTTTATTAGGGGGCTTAGATTAGGTGTAATTAGTTTAAAATTCTTGTAATATTTTTTTATTTTTTGTAATTTAGTGGGGGGGGGTTTGTACTTTAGTTTAGTTTTTTTAATTGCATTTAATTGTAGGTACTTGTAGTTAATTTATTTAATGATAGTGTAGTGTTAGGTTTAATTGTAACTTAGGTTAGGATTTATTTTACAGGTAATTTTGTAATTATTTTAACTAGGTAGCTATTTAATAGCTATTGAACCTAGTTAAAATGAATACAAAGTTGCCTGTACAATAAATATAAATGCTAAAATAGCTACAATGTAACTATTAGTTATATTGCAGCTATATTAGGGTTTATTTTACAGGTAAGTCTTTAGTTTTATATAGGATTCATTTATTTAGTTAATTTAATGATAGTGTAGTGTTAGGTGTAATTGTAACTTAGGTTATGATTTATTTTACAGGTAAATTTGTATTTATTTTAGCTAGGTAGTTATTAAATAGTTATTAACTATTTAATAACTATTGTACCTAGTTAAAATAAATACAAAGTTGCCTGTAAAATACATATAAATCCTAAAATAGCTACAATGTAACTATTAGTTATATTGAAGCTATATTAATAGCTAGTAGGGGGCTTAGATTAGGTGTAATTAGTTTAAAATTATTGTAATATTTTATTATTTTTGGTAATTTAGTGTTTGTTTGTATTTTGGTACTTGTATGATGGATGGAAGACCTCTTCTTGCCCCGCTTGGATGAAGACTTCTGCCGGTCTGGATGTCCTCTTCTGCCCCATCGGATGAAGACTTCGGCCCGGCTGGGTGAACACGACTCAAGGTAGGGAGATCTTCAGGGGGGTAGTGTTAGGTTTATTTAAGGGGGGTTTGGGTTAGAGTAGGGGTATGTGGGTGGTGGGTTGTAATGTGGGGGGGGGATTGTGTTTTTTTTTTACAGGCAAAAGAGCTGTTTTCTTTGGGGCATGCCCCGCAAAGGGCCCTGTTCAGGGCTGGTAAGGTAATAGAGCTGTTAACTTTTGTAATTTAGTATAGGGTAGGGCATTTTTTTTTATTTTGGGGGGCTTTGTTATTTTATTAGGGGGCTTAGATTAGGTGTAATTAGTTTAAAATTCTTGTAATATTTTTTTATTTTTTGTAATTTAGTGTTTGTTTTTTTTTGTAATTTAGTGGGGGGGTTTTGTACTTTAGTTTATTTA
This sequence comes from Bombina bombina, assembly GCF_027579735.1. Lineage (NCBI taxonomy): Eukaryota > Metazoa > Chordata > Amphibia > Anura > Bombinatoridae > Bombina > Bombina bombina. Next base: position 933,976,495 of record NC_069502.1, on the reverse strand, counting down.
ATTGTAGATAATTGTAGGTACTTGTAGTTAATTTATTTAATGACAGTGTAGTGTTAGGTTTAATTGTAACTTAGGTTAGGATTTATTTTACAGGTAAATTTGTATTTATTTTAACTAGGTAGCTATTAAATAGTTAATAACTATTTAATAGCTATTGTACCTAGTTAAAATAAATACAAAGTTGTCTGTAAAATAAATATAAATGCTAAAATAGCTACAATGTAACTATTAGTTATATTGCAGCTATATTAGGGTTTATTTTACAGGTAAGTATTTAGTTTTAAATAGGATTCATTTATTTAGTTAATTTAATGATAGTGTAGTGTTAGGTGTTAGTGTAACTTACGTTAGGATTTATTTTACAGGTAAATTTGTATTTATTTTAGCTAGGTAGTTATTAAATAGTTATTAACTATTTAATAACTATTGTACCTAGTTAAAATAAATACAAAGTTGCCTGTAAAATAAAAATAAATCCTAAAATAGCTACAAAGTAACTATTAGTTATATTGCAGCTATCTTAGGGTTTATTTTACAGGTAAGTCTTTAGTTTTAAATAGGATTCATTTATTTAACTATAGTAAACTTATTTCGTTTTATTTAAATTATATTTAAGTTAGGGGGTGTTAGGGTTAGGGTTAGACTTAGGTTTAGGGGTTAATAACCTTATTATAGTAGCGGCGACGATGGGGGCGGGAGATTAGGGGTTAATAATTGTAGGTAGGTGGTGGCGATGTTAGGGAGGGCAGATTAGGGGTTAATAAAATGTATTATAGTGTTTGCGAGGCGGGAGTGCGGCGGTTTAGGGGTTAATACATTTATTATAGTGGCGGCGATTTGCGGTCGGCAGATTAGGGGTTAATACTTGTAGTTAGATTGCGGCGACGTTGGGGGGAGGCAGATTAGGGGTTAATAACTATAATGTAGGGGTCGGCGGTGTTAGGGACAGCAGATTAGGGGTTAATAGCTATAATGTAGGTGGCGGCGATATCGGGTCGGCAGATTAGGGGTTAATACTTGTAGTTAGATTGCGGCGACGTTGGGGGAGGCAGATTAGGGGTTAATAACTATAATGTAGGGGTCGGCGGTGTTAGGGACAGCAGATTAGGGGTTAATAGCTATAATGTAGGCGGCGGCGATATCGGGTCGGCAGATTAGGGGTTAATACTTATAGTTAGATTGCGGCGACGTTGGGGGAGGCAGATTAGGGGTTAATAACTATAATGTAGGGGTCGGCGGTGTTAGGGACAACAGATTAGGGGTTAATAGCTATAATGTAGGTGGCGGCGATATTCGGTCGGCAAATTAGGGGTTAATAAAATAATGCAGGTGTCAGCGATAGCGGGGGCGGCAGATTAGGGGTTAATAAGTGTTAGATTAGGGGTGTTTAGAGACTCGGGGTACATGTTAGGGTGTTAGGTGCAGACTTAGTGTTTCCCCATAGGAAACAATGGGGCTGCGGTGTTAGTTTTTTTTCAGCCGAAACTCCCATTGTTTCCTATGGGGAAATGCCGAATCTTAACGAGCTAATTCGGATTTATTCGGAGATACGGCAGCTATTTCGGATTCATTCGGTAGATTCGGAAGTATTTTAATTCGGAAATCCGAATCGATCCGAATCTCCGAATTTACCGAATTTACCGAATTTCCGAATTAATCCGAAACGAACCGCACATGTCTACTTTTTTTACAGTTTTTACAATTCCGATAGTGTTCACCCCAACGGGTGCGTACGTTCCTAATGGTACGCCCAATGTATTGGACCCCACAAACACAATTTAAAAGATATATAATATACTTAGATTCGCAATTGAGGCGATGTGATATCTGATAAGACAAACCAGTAGTGTTAGATTTAAATGTTTTTTGAGAACATATAAATTTACACATATTACATCCTCTTTTGCCACATTTATATGAACCATATAATCTCAAAAAACTCTGTGTTTTTTTTCAAATTACTTATAGATGATTGGCTATGTTTTACCCTTTTGATAGGTGCTAGTTTGTTCCTAAGGGTTGGTGCCCGTCTGTAAACAATTTTAGGTCTCTCCTTAACTATATTTTTTAAAAAAGGATCCTTTTGAATAATGTTCCAATGTTTGTTGAGTATATTGCAAAATTTTTTATGATTGCTGTTGTATTGTGTTATAAAGAGAGGTTCACTATTGGCATCCCTATTAATTGTTTTGTTTGAATTGGTTGTGTTATTTTCAAACTTTTCAAAAAAGAGATCTCTATCCAAGTCTCGTGCTTTTTTTAAACATCGATCAAGTAAATCAGCTGGGTAACCTTTGTCCAAAAAACGTTGATACAAAATCATGCTTTGTGAGTCAAAGGTATCTAACTCTGAACAATTCCGACAAATTCTTTGGAATTGACTAAAAGGGATATTTCTTTTCCACCCAATGTGGTGGTTACTGGAATAATCAAGGTAACTGTTGCTATCCACCTTTTTGAAAAAGGTTTTGGAGACAACATTCCCTGTACTACCCCAGCTCAACAATAAATCCAAGTATTCTATTGAGGAATTTTGGATATTAGCTGTGAAAGTAAGACCCATATGGTTGTTATTTAAATGTTCTACTATTGAATTGGCTAGAGCAATATCCCCTTTTAAAATAAAAATGAGATCGTCAATGTAACGGCCATAGAATACCAGGTTCGCCCAAAAGTTTGCAGAGAGATGTTAAATATGTATATATCCCTGGAATCTGTGCATGGAGTGGAGGACACCATTGATTCTGAGCATCCATTTCAGGGCATACGCTCAGGTAAATGTCCTTTATATATATATATATATATATATATATATATATATATATATATATATATATATATATATATATATATATATATATATATATATATATATATATATATATATTTTTTTTTACACATACATTCATTGATATAATAATAATATAAAATAAATAATGTTAGTGGTTTTACTTATTTATGCTGTCTACTATTTTCATATTGATGTGTAATGTCTAGCAGTTATTTTTTTGTTTTAGTTTCTTAACTACATAGTTTTATAAATAAAGATTAATTTCCCTTTTTATTTTTTTATTCAAACAGAATAAGACTATGTTAAAGGACATTCTGAGATAATGAAGGGCATTCTGTGATAGGCTCAGGGGAGTATGAACTGGAGGGATTTTTTTTATAATCAATACCTTATGAATACAAACAAAACATACAAAGCATTTATGTGAATATATATATATATATATATATATATATATATATATATATATATATATATATATATATATATATATATATATATATATATATAAAACAATTATAGATATATTCCTTCATTCTAAAACTAATATATATTGAAATTTTACAAATATAATCTTGGCAAAAATGAAGTATATTCATTTTATGTGCAAGTAAACAATAAAAACACAGTATCTGCATTAAAAACTAAAAGCTAAACAATTCAAAAGACCTCCAACTGCTTTAAAATTTAAAATTTACCTTTATTTAATTTATACCACAGGGTTCAACAACAAGCAAGCAATGTTTCAGACTTAATACTAGCCCTTAATCATGCTTAGTATTAAGCCCAAAACAATAATTGTTTGCTGTTGGATCCTGTAGTATAAATTAAATAAAGGTCTATTTTACATTTTTAAGCTGTTGGGGTTCTTTTGAATTTGTCAGTGTGAGTTGACTTGGTAAGCCTCTGCTATATTCTGCACTCACTCAGTGCTGTCTCCTATTCATGAATATTATTGTCTGCATTTAAAATGGCAGGCACAATGGCATAGAACAAATGATGATTAATGGTGTAAATGTATTTTGAAAAATATGGGGAAATTGCTACATCATAAAGTTCAACATACAGTAGAGAAATAGAGAGCATGAATTCCAACACTTCGCACAAATCCAATGCTACAATGTAATCAGAGATAAGGGTATATTTATAAATTAATGAAACTTGAATAATTTGATACCTATTGATATTCTAATATCAGGCATGCAATATTTTATTTAAAATATAAATTTAAAATTATAAAATTTAATATTATAATATTTTAAAATAAAATATTGTAATATTCTATACAATATTACAATATTTTAAACTGCATAGTGATCATATGATTATGAGATTTATACAGATATCTCTATTAATTAAATATTTATTTGAAAAGTAAAAAATATTTACATTTAATCTTTATGCACATTGCTTTGGAAATAAAATGTAGGATTGTTCAATAGAATACCATTTTTAAAAGCAAATATTAGATGATACAATTGAATATTTTATAAATGATTATCTACATAACCATTATTTTTGTAGATTAGTATGGTAAACATTAGTGTATCAGACAAAACAGTAATGCAACAGAACTAGAGTGCTACTTACATAAAAAATTTATCAAAGTCATTCATTATCATATCATTTTCACATAGTATGCAAACATAGGGCTAGAATACAAATTTGCCCATTTGCGGGCCCGTGATAAATAACCAGCCATTTCAATTGGTTTGTTATTGCTACCGTGAGCTCGCGGTATCAATTAGCACTCAGAAAATTAAACAGAGATCAGAACTCTGGTTAATTTTCTAAAAGTGCCCCAAATAATAAGGGGTCTTTTAGTTTTTTATGAAGAAAAAAAGAAGAAGCATTTTTTTGTCATTAAAAAACTACTGCACTAGGCAGTTTTTAGGGGTTAAAAGTACCGGGTGTAAGAAATATATATGTGTATATACACATATTAACACATACTGTATATATATACACACACAGGTATATAGGTTCTGCGCTTAGGTTCTGTGTTTTGTATGACGACATCAGAACAAGGGACCCATTGGAGCCTAGGGAAGCGTGCTTTTGTTAACACAATTCTTCAGTGCAATGTGAATTTGAGAAAAAATATACAGAAATACAGCGCTTTAGCCCAACATAACGGTTGAAACGCGTTGAAGAAGTACTAGCTGTTATCCTGCTAAGAACAAAGATATATTGCTATCATCAACACTAGGTACCTAGTCGAACCCGCGCGTGATACACATTAAGTGCGGGACTCTTTTTGTGGATAACGACAAAACCGGATATATGCAAGGAGCATATACGGTAACTATCTTTTTCCTGAACTACAAGCCGGACAAACACTTTGCCCATCGGGCAGACCTGGTGAGATGCAGGTAAGACAGGCGTACGAGCACGATCATACAAGCTGCCTGTGAAGAGCGGGGTAAGTGTTTTGGCATTCCGGCTCCCCTAAGCTGTACAGGACTTGTCATTTTCTACAACCCGGGAACTACGGGGTTTGGATTACGAGAAAGACCACACCAGTCACCTGTGAAGAGCGGGGTAAGTATCTTGTCAGTCCGACCCCTCTAAGCTGTATAGGATTTGTATATTTCAACAACCCGGCAAATAAAGGGTTTGGCTGTTTGGCTACTCACACACAAAAAGACTGCCCTATTTACGAAGTGGAAAATAGCAGTAAGAAATATCATAAAACTGCTTTAATGACTGTTTAGTAATCTACAGTATCATCTGGCACATTGATACATTTGGCCAGAATATAAATACAACATCTACATTGACTATAGATATATATATATATATATATATATATATATAGAGAGAGAGAGAGAGAGAGAGAGAGAGAGAGAGAGAGAGAGAGAGCATATTAAGATACCATATATATGCATAGGTGGTATATTGGCAATTTTATAGAATTTTATGTGAGACGTCCCTTTGCGGGTATTTTGTTTTTTTATAAATTTTTAAATAATTAAATAGTTACGTTTTTAATGGTATATTTATTTTTCACTGTGGACATTATAATTAAATATTCTAAGTTAATTACCTCCTGATTCATTATTTTAGCAATCAGTTCGCACTATAAATTTATCAGAAATTTTGCAAAATATCTCCAATCATATTAATTTATTAGAATATGTGTGTGGTGATATATCTAGCTCTAAGTGCTCTCCCATTTTTTAGTTTTTTACAATGTGAATGTGAGGTCAAATTCGCATTGCACCTAATACCAGCGCACATTTGCGTACAAAGATATTACTCAGTTGAGCACAAATATTGCTTTCGATAAATCAATATTTTGCACTCAACTTGTAATCTGGTCCATAATGATTGGTGGAATAAAAAACAAATTTATGGGAAGAAAAGAAAAGTTTAACAATAATAAGAATTTAGAAGTACAAAGATGGGAGGAATTTGCCAGTAGCCAAGAAACTCTGGGGTTTTTTTTATCTTCAGTAAGGCAAATTATTTTTGAAGATGAAAAAAAAAGAATACATCATCTGTTGTTTCTGTGTTGTATCTTCTAATATAACCCAGAGATGATCTATCACAACAAAGTTCTTTATAATTAAGATTTAAGGTTGCTTAATTAAATATGCAAGAAAAATCCAAACACATTAACTATGGTGAAGATTTTTGGATGCATTGATATAAACAGCATGCTGGTTCTATACCGCATTCACTGTTTCAGTAATTAACACAATGTGCATCGCATTAGATGTAATTGGCTATGGTATATTTTCGTTGTCAGAGAGTAATGTTAGTTAACTTTAAGATAACATGCCAGTTTAAGAGACAGATTTGAAATTAACGGACAAAGGAGTAATGACACTAGCAAAATATCTTATTTCAAAGTACCATCAATCATTTTGGAATAAAAAATCTGAGCTCTAAATTTATAATGAATTGTCTATCATGGTCCAAAAAATTCTACAAAATATTTTAAATAAAATTTTTTATCTTTTTTAAAATATTAATTTTAAAAAACTATTGTGTTAGAATTTATAATGAGAGATAAACAAAAACAATTTTGAGAATACCTAAATGTCCCAAATCAGTCAATAGACCGTTTACCCAAATGTTTATTTGCTATTGTGAAAAATATATGAACATATGTTTATAAATAAGATAACTAGATTTTATGAAAGGATTATTGATTTAAATGTTTATTAATGTAATTTTAAACTCTATACCCTCTTAACTTTTTAATCAAAAGTTTGGACCAGATGTTGCTAAAGAAAACCTTTTGAAAAAGGTGGCATAGTCATTTTTTAAAAGTCCTTTAATAAAGCACCAGGGCAGTGGTAGTGCAGAGTTATTAAAGTTGAACATTTCTTTTAGTGATATTGGCCTCTAGTTATCAAGCCGTCAACCTCAAATACGCTGGTTAACAAGTCCTACACACCGGCAAAAGTAGAATTTAGTGACGTAAGCTTCGATCCGCCGGTCTCAGTCCGACACAGATCGATTTTTATGTCACTCCAGATGTTCCGGACGCAAGTTCGGCACAATCTGACTACTTTTTCTAGTTATCAAAAAACTAGCAGGTACGCTCTGCAGTTTTCCGGCCCAGCGTACCTGGTTTTAAATCCGCCGCCCTGGAGGCGGCAGATCCCATAGGAATCAATGGGAGTCTGACCATAGCGAAAGTTCATGTTCGCTGCTGCCAGATATCCCATTGATTCCTATGGGAGATGTCTCTACACCTAACACCCTAACATGTACCCCAAGTCTAAAAACCCCTAATCTGTCCCCCCCTACACCGCCGCAACTAAATAAATGTATTACCCCATAAACCGCCGCTCCCGGAGCCCACCGCCACTATAATAAAAATGTTAACCCCTAAACCGCAGCTCCCGGAGCCCACCGCCACTCTAATAAACTGATTAACCCCTAAACCGCCGCTCCCGGTCCCCGCCGCCACCTATATTAAACTTATTAACCCCTAATCTGCCCCCCTACACCGTCGCCACCTATAATAAATTTATTAACCCCTATCCTGCCCCCCTTACACCGCCGCAACTATAATAAAATTATTAACCCCTAAACATAAGTCTAACCCTAACCCTAACACCCCCTAACTTAAATATTAATTAAATACATAATAACTCTTATTAACTAAATTAATCCTATTTAAAACTAAATACTTACCTGTAAAATAAACCCTAAGATAGCTACAATGTAATTAATAATTACATTGTAGCTATCTTAGGATTTATATTTATTTTACAGCTAACTTTGTATTTATTTTAGCTAGTTAGAATAGTTATTAAATAGTTATTAACTATTTAATAACTACCTAGCTAAAATAAATACAAATTTACCTGTAAAATAAATCCTAAGCTAAGTTACAATTAAACCTAACACTACACTATCATTAAATTAATAAAATAAATCACCTACAAATAACTACAATTAAATACAATTAAATAAACTAACTAAAGTACAAAAAATAAAAAAACTAAGTTACAAAAAATAAAAAAAATAAGTTACAAACATTTAAAAAATATTACAACAACTTTAAGCTACTTACACCTAATCTAAGCCCCCTAATAAAATAACAAAGCCCCCCAAAATAAAAAAATGCCCTACCCTATTCGACATTAAAATGTTAACAGCTCTATTACCTTACCAGCCCTTAAAAGGGCCTTTTGCAGGGCATGCCCCAAAGAATTCAGCTCTTTTGCCTGTAAAAAAAAATACAACCCCCCCAACATTAAAACCTACCACCCACATACCCCTTATCTAACCCAAAACCCCCTTAAATAAACCTAACACTACCCCCTGAAGATCATCCTACCTTTAGCCGTCTTCAGCCAGCCGACCACCGATGGAACAGAAGAGGAGATCCGCAGAAGCTGAAGTCTTCATCCAAGGGGCGCTGAAGAAGTCTTCCATCCGACTGAAGTCATCATCCAAGGGGCGCTGAAAAAGTCTTCCATCCGATTGAAGTCATCATCTAAGGGGCGCTGAAGAAGTCTTCCATACGATTGAAGTCATCATCCATGTGGCGTCTTCAATCTTCATCCATCCGGAGCGGAGCCATCTTCAGACGAGCCGACGCTGAGCCATCTTCTTCAACCGACGACTGAACGACGAATGACGGTTCCTTTAAGTGACGTCATCCAAGATGGCGTCCCTCGAATTCTGATTGGCTGATAGGATTCTGTCAGCCAATCGGATTTAAGGTAGGAAAAATCTGATTGGCTGATTAAATCAGCCAATCAGATTGAAGTTTAATCGGATTGGCTGATCCAATCACCCAATCAGATTGAGCTCGCATTCTATTGGCTGATTGGGAGCGGCGGTTTAGGGGTTAAACAATTTATTTAGTTGCGGCAGGGTACGGATCGGCAGGATAGGGGTTAATACATTTATTATAGGTGGCGGCGGTATAGGGGGGCAGGATAGGGGTTAATAGGTATTATGCAGGTGGCAGCGGGGTCCAGGAGCACCGGTTTAGGGGTTAATCAGTTTATTAGAGTGGTGGTGGGCTCCGGGAGCGGCGGTTTAGGGGTTAATACATTTATAAGAGTCACGACGGGGTCTAGGAGCGGCGGTTTAGGGGTTAATAACTTTATTTAGTTGCGTGGGGCTCCGGGGGCGCCGGTATAGGGGGTAGAACAGTATAGTTAGTGTGGGTGCTTAGTGACAGCTTGTCAATAAAGCTGTAAAAAAGCTGAAGAGCAGCGAGATCGGATGAGTGATAACTATCACAGTCCGCTGCTCATCGCCCCATACTTGGTGCACGGCTTTTTGACAGCTTTTTTGATAACTTTGGCGAGATTTTTCAGGTCCACGGTGGCGATGGTAGGCGAGCTTAGGTGGGCGTATTGGGCCGGCGAAGGCAGGTAAGTAGACACATTGATAACTAGGCCTCATTGTCACTTATAGCAATCTAAACAAATTACATTAATTTACTATGTAGTTTACCCCTTGCAAGTGGTTTAAAGGACCACTAATGTCAAAATTAGAATGTTATGTCTCAGATAGAGCACAACGTTTTAAACAACTTTCCAGTTCACAATCATTATCTAAATTTGCAGTATATTTATATGCACACTTTCTGGGAAAACAGCTCCTACTAAGCATATGCAAGATTCACAGACTATACATATATGCATTCTGTGATTGGCTGATGGCTATCACATGATGAGGTGGAAAGGAAAATAAAACTAACTATTTTAAATTTGTCAGAAACAAATCCATTTCTCATATGAAATTCAAACAGTGCTTTTGCATTGTCTATTTATTATGCTTTATTGATTATGCTATTCTGCTGTGTCCAGTGGCCCTTTAACACTCAATTGAAGTTGCAATCCTGGTTTGATTTGCAATTTCAGATTAGGCTATGACCAGTACTGGAGGATCTATGCATATTCTACTTTTAATTTGCTCCTTGGTCACAATTTTACCTGGAGCAGTAATGCACTGAACCTAGATGCAAATATTTTACAATGTGTTTAACCCCTTTGAAAAAAAAAGGAATAAAATGCTTTAATAAAGGCAGGTGCTTACAATACTCTTCCTAGAATGCTATAAATATCGTTATTGTTTTCACAATCTGGTGCAACATGAGGGCCGTCTGGGTGAGGTTTTACTGAAACGAGATTCTGAGGATGATGACTCTGCTTATCTGGGTGAGTGTTATCACAAACAAACAAGGTAACAAAGAGCAATACAATGTAACTTGTAAGTAAAATACACTAAGCATATAAAAAATCAATGAATACCTTTTTATTTAAAGTGAAGGTAAAGTTACCTTGACGTAAAAGTGTAAAATTATTTGTTCCCCAAAATGAATATGAGTTTCATTGATCAATTAGTCTAAACTAAGTTTTTGCTGCTTTTACTCACTTTTTTTAGGTCCGCAAATTCAACCTGTTGATGTATTTTTTTTTCATGGTTTGGTCACGTTTTTTTTGGAGTCTATTGAAAATCTGGCCATTAGGCGGCAAACAATTTATGTCATTCGCCTCACGGATGTTCTGCGCATGTGCAAGTTTTTTTCTTGGTCTTTCAATCCAAGCGCACTCCCGTTTCGCGCATGCATATTTGTATTATTATTGGAAAAGATGAGTAGCTGATTAACACATGCACATTACTAACAGTAATCAACAGTTCAACTGATAATCATGAACACGCTTTGGAGACACGTATAGAGCAGGTGGGACCGCTCTATACGTCACTGAATAGAAGATAAGGAAATAGTAGTTGGGAGGAGTCAAGATCGTACCAGTAGGGAATTAGAAAAACCTTTTATTTCATAAATATACTGTAACACAAATTGTGGAAAAAAGTTAGCGATTACCTTAATTAAATAATGACTAAATCATTAGTGTATTCAGCTAGTAAATACTTTACCTTCACTTTAAGTATCTGATTCCTAAAATAGAACATAAATATCAAATTCTTGATTATTTTGAGTATTTTAGCTCTTTTATAAATCTGAACATATTAATTTCATGCTATATTAAAATGTATTTTATGTCATTGTTCAAGAATTATATCTCCATAAAGTACATTGTTTTGTTACATTAATTCAGTTAATTTGTACATTTTTTAAATTGTTTTATTTTTTTTTAATTTTGTTTAACCACAAAAAAATATGCAATAATAATGCACCATACCCACTCCACTAGGAATTTGGCTGATAAACTCTTCTGACCAGGAAATTCTCAGCATTTGCTCCCACTCATTAAAAGCAAGTTCTATTATAGCACAAGTAACTATATTTTTGCAGATTTTCCCATGAGACCCATTTTTTCCCTTTAATTTACAGATTCATCAGATATTTTTGCTCAAACATCATCTCTAATGTGTGCCTATGGGGTATTTTTCCTTAGATTAGCTACTTGTTAGCTCTGAAGAATAAAATAATTTTTAAGAACAACCTGTATTCAAGGGGCAGTCAACACCAGAATTTTTGTTGTTTAACCCTTTGAGTGTTAAGCACTTTCCCACTTGGGCGCTAAGCTGTTTTAAGGTTTTTTTTTATTTTTTATTTTTTAATTTTTCAGATCCCTAAGACTTATACTGTAGGAAAGGTTAGGCGATTACCTTTCCAACTGTGGGTCTTGGGGGTCTGTAGCTGCTTAGATGCCGGAGATACAGGCTTCTAAGCAGCATGCCCCCTGATCCTATACTTAACATTGTGAATTTTAAATAAACTTGAATGGTGACGTCATCACGCCATTGCGCGTGACGTCACTGCACATAATGTAAAGCCCCGGCGATACATGTCACTATGCAAGCCCAATCCCCGGGGTAGGAGTGGGTGGGAGCCCCCAGATTTCCCTCAAGGCGGGAAAGTGCTAGCGATTGTGTGATGGCTCAGAGCCGTCGTTAGCACTGAAGAGGTTTAAAAGATAGATAATCACTTTATTACCCATTCCCCAGTTTTGCATAACCAATACGGTTCCATTTTTTACCTCTGTGATTACCTTGTATCTAAGCCTCTGCAAACTGCCCACTTATTTCAGTTCTTTTGACAGACATACATTTAAGCCAATCAGTGCTGACTCCTAGGTAACTTCACGTGCGTGAGCTCAATGTTATCTATATGACACACATGAACTAACGCCCTCTAGTGTTGAAAAAATCGTCAAAATGCATTCACATAAGAGGCGGCCTTCAAAGTCTAGAAATTAGCATATGAGACAATCTAGGTTTAGCTTTCAACTAAGAATACCAAGAGAACAAAGCAAAGTTGTAAAGTTGCTTAAAATTACATACTCTATTTCAATCATAAAAGTTTATTTTGGACTTGTCTGTCCCTTTAATACAACATTTTAATTACAAGAAATTATTTTTTAAAAGCAGCTGCTTTTATCTTCCTGATCTGCCCATGATTCTTGTTCCCTAAAGGGGATAAGCTTTTAATGAAAAACTGTGGTCTTATGAGGAAATTTTCTATAGCCTATCCACCTCTATCATAGAAACATAGGCCTAGATTTAGAGTTTGGCGGTAGCCGTCAAAACCAGCGTTAGAGGCTCCTAACGCTTGTTTTTTACGGACTCCGGTATTTAGAGTTTAGTTACCGACACTCAAAAATCAGCCAACGCACAAATCTCTACCGACAGCTCAGACCCAGTAGTTAACATCTACCGACAAAATAAACATCCACGAATCACAAAACAAATATTACACAAAGTACACTTACACTCATACAAACACTACACTATATTTATTTTTCAGATTTAATAATTTTTCATCAAAATAGAAAGGATCAAAGTTGCGAGATCTCGGGTGTTAGAAAAAAAACAACACAAATCCATTTTGCCATTGACTTACATTGACACACGGGAAAAGACCCTCATATAGCTACATCTAACTAATAACATTATCACAAATATACACTCATCGATGCATACAAACAATATACACCACATTACATACACAAACAAGTTATTTATTACAAAATGAACACGATTTAGCTACTTTTTCACACAAGCTCATGACGTCACTCACTTTACGAGGAAAACCAGTCTTTGAAAAAAAAATTACCAAAATTTGGAGCCTCCATTGACTTCTATGGGGAAGACGTGCTCGTGCACGCGACAGACAGATTTCCCTAACGCACGCAAATAGCGTAGACAAAAAAAACTCCAAATACCAGCGCTAGAAATAGGAAAAAAATACATGCTTTTCTGCGTTACACCCAGCTATGACAAATAGATCAAGAAATGCCTATTTCCCTATGGTGGACTTATGGATTTTACTTATTGAATATTCACAACAGCATTAAATTGTTTCATACTTTTACATTACATCAACTACGAATCAACATCACTAGTAACAAACATTTTTACAAATAAAATCACATTTAAACGGACCCAAAAATAATTACAACATTTCAGGATTCACAAACCGTACACAATGGGAAACACCTCTCATATACCTTTATTATTGCATTTCATTTATTCAACTCATATGCTTGCATCAACAGCATATCTACATAGGCTTAACACATGATCAGTCATGGATGCACATACATTACTTTTAGCATTCACTCATACATGTGCATTCAAATGATGGGGGGGAAAACACATTACATTCTCTATAGGAATCACAAAACACAACATATGGATTTTACTGTACTTTCAACATCATGATTCCATCACAATAAACCATTAGGAATTACGTACAAGAAGAACATCATTACACCAGATTACAGATGTCACTTTATGGGAAGGAACAACAATGCCAGACCGCTATATAGAAGTCAGCATATGTGGGACACAATCACAATATATACGTATATGTACATAACACGCATCACCCATCACGCAACCACAAAGCACACATTTAGATTTTATTCAGCACACAATAACAATGTAGTCAAATACAACAACACAATGAGGATTTCAGAACTACATAGGCAGGTTAATAATATGATGACTTCATTAGAAGATTCAACCATACACATTACAGATTCACGACTGTACCGCCCCTTTCAGAAATTTAACACTCAATACTACAATACAACATATACGTAAACAACAGTTTGGAACAGCATTATTAGGGCGATTTGAATGGGACAATTAATAAATATTGTCAGATCGCAAATCACTTATATATATAATACTACAGATGACAGCCGGAAGTTATTCAGTATTAGTGCCATTTTAATGGGACGCATACAATATTGACAGCTCTGCAATCACTTATATATACAATACTACAGATGACAGCCGGAAGTTATTCAGTATTAGTGCGATTTGAATGGGACGCATACAATATTGACAGCTCGGCAATCACTTATATATACAATACTACAGATGACAGCCAGAAGTTCTTCAGCATTAGTGCGATTTTAAAGGGAAGCATACAATATTGACAGCTCGGCAATCACTTATATATAAAATACTACAGATGACAGCCGGAAGATCTTCAGCATTAGTGCGATTTTAAAGGGACGCATACAATATTGACAGCTCGGCAATCACTTATATATACAATACTACAGATAACAGCCGGAAGTTCTGAATTATTATTGCGATTTTAAAGGGACGCATACAATATTGACAGCTCGGCAATCACTTATATATACAATACTACAGATGACAGCCGGAAGTTATTCAGTATTAGTGCGATTTGAATGGGACGCATACAATATTGACAGCTAGGCAATCACTTATATATACAATACTACAGATGGCAGATGGGAAGTTCTGAATTATTATTGCGATTTTAAAGGGACACATACAATATTGACATCTCGGCAATCACTTATATATACAATACTACAGATGGCAGATGGGAAGTTCTGAATTATTATTGCGATTTTAAAGGGACGCATACAATATTGACAGCTCGGCAATCACTTATATATACAATACTACAGATGGCAGATGTTACTTTATCGTTTTCAAACAATGTTGCAGCAACATTGATCGATCACATTCGATGCACATTATACACAACTATGCACTTTCATTCATGTTAGCCTGGACGTGTGCTTGTTACTATAAGATCGTTTTTAATAAATATTGATTACGCATATGATCAAACATTACAAACATGCACTGTATGTGTGATATTTGACACTTTCACATTGAGATTCATTGGGGGAAAACAACATTTCAGCAAACAACAAAAAAACGCCCACTGTGAAAGCATTCTCGCTGCTCACATACAAACAAGTGTATACAATCAGCAATCATTACAAACTCACTACCATTGGACTAATTGTACTATAAATCCCCCAAACAACATGGCCAAAGCATCACTTGTGATCCACATCAGATCAATTTGCATACCTTGTTACGCCTTGCTCTGCTGTTTTGAAAGATGGATGACGATGACATGGTAGACGCTGCTGGTACTGCTATTGGCGAACTAGCTGTTGATAGAATCAGGCAGCCTCTGTGTCTCAGAGTGAGACGAAGGGCTCGTCTGGTTCGCGGTCCTCGTGTCTACAGGGTGAGACCCACCTTGGAAAACATGAGCGACTTTGAGGTTTATGATAAGTATCGGCTCAATCGCGAACAGCTTATTGGCCTTTACGATCTTCTTAAGCCTCATTTGGAGCCACGTATAAGAAAAAGGACTGCTGTTCCCGGCATGAGTAAGATGCTAAGTTGTCTATACGTCCTGGCCTCTGGGAGTTTTCAATCCGGAGAAATGTACATGCATGGCCTGTCTCAAGGTACATTCTCTGTGGTGTTTGATAACTTTCTGGACGCCATGGTATGTATCAGTAAGCAATACATAGGATTCCCACAGAATGATGGTGATTGGAGGCGCCTGAAGCGGGAATTCTTTGCTATTGCTCAATTGCCCAATGTCTTGGGAGCCATAGATTGTACCCACATTGTGCTGCTTGCTCCAATTGATGACTTGCCCATCAGAAATCGCAAACATTTTCATAGCCTCAACGTGCAGTATGTTTGTGACGCACAGATGAGGATTATGCATGTGTGTGCGAATTTTGGAGGAGCTTGTCATGATGCCCGCATCCTCTCTCAGTCGTCCCTGTGGAGACTGTTTGAGGAAAGACAAATGCCCCCTGGTTATCTCGTTGGTGAGCATTTGTGCACAACATGGTTAATTAGTTTGACAATTGCCACTGTAGTTTTAAAATGTTAGCGTAATGTTCAGCTATAGGATGCAATTTAACCATTTATTTTTATTTCCGCAAATGTCTAGTTTTAGTTCAATGCCGATATGTAGAATGTCTTACCTTAAATGCTGAGATAGAGAATGCAATGTAACCATTTAGTTTGCATTTTACACAAGGTCTGGTTTAGGAGAAATACGCATATGTAGCATGTCTTAGCTGAAATGGGAAGATATTAGCTAATGCAATTTAACCATGTCATTGTCTCTTTCCGCTAATGTCTAGTTTTATTTCAATGCAGATATGTAGCATGTCTTACCTTAAATGCTCAGATAGAGAATGCAATGTAACCATTTAGTTTGCATTTTACACAAGGTCTGGTTTAGGAGAAATACGCATATGTAGCATGTCTTAGCTGAAATGGGAAGATATTAGCTAATGCAATTTAACCATGTCATTGTCTCTTTCCGCTAATGTCTAGTTTTAGTTCAATGCAGATATGTAGCATGTCTTACCTTAAATGCTCAGATAGAGAATGCAATGTAACCATTTAGTTTGCATTTTACACAAGGTCTGGTTTAGGAGAAATACGCATATGTAGCATGTCTTAGCTGAAATGGGAAGATATTAGCTAATGCAATTTAACCATGTCATTGTCTCTTTCCGATAATGTCTAGTTTTAGTTCAATGCAGATATGTAGCATGTCTTACCTTAAATGCTCAGATAGAGAATGCAATGTAACCATTTAGTTTGCATTTTACACAAGGTCTGGTTTAGGAGAAATACGCATATGTAGCATGTCTTAGCTGAAATGGGAAGATATTAGCTAATGCAATTTAACCATGTCATTGTCTCTTTCCGCTAATGTCTAGTTTTAGTTCAATGCAGATATGTAGCATGTCTTACCTTAAATGCTCAGCTAGAGAATGCAATGCAACCATTTAGTTTGCATTTTACACAAGGTCTGGTTTAGGAGAAATACGCATATGTAGCATGTCTTAGCTGAAATGGGAAGATAGAGAATAATATTGAACTAGATTATTCTTTTAAAAAATAAACATTTGTTAGTGGATTATCGTGTACACAAACGTTTATTGGACTCAAAATACTATTTTGAGGATTCAGTTTGAATTATGTTCTGTTCATAATTTATAGGTGATTCTGGTTACATGAGCCGCCCTTGGCTTATTACCCCCTTGCGTAGCCCGACTGATGTGGCTGAGGAGCGCTACAATAGGGCTCATAAGAGAACCAGGGCGGTGGTTGAACGAATGTTCGGGCTCCTGAAGATGAGGTTCAGGTGCCTTGACAGGTCGGGAGGAGCCCTCCAGTACAACCCAACGAAGGTGGCTAAGATCGTTATAGCCTGTAGTGTCCTGCATAATATTGCACAGCGGGCTGGGATGCTGCAGGGCGTCCAGGCACACCGAAACCTCCTCAGAGATGAGGAGGATGATCCAGTTCTAGAGGGGCCATTCCGGGACGAGGGGCTCAATGTCAGAGCAGACATCATCAACCGCCACTTTAGACGGTAAATAATAGAAGTTAGACTGGAGTATTGTCAATAGATGTGAACTCTAGGGAAATGACAAGTAGAGAATTGTGCAAACATGTTATGATTGTTCATCAAATGCTAAAAATGTGTTTCATTTATTAACCCCTTAATGACCGAGGACGTGCAGGGTACGTCCTCAAAAAAAAGGCAGTTAACGCCTGAGGACGTACCCTGCACGTCCTCGGTGTGGAAAGCAGCTGGAAGCGATCCTGCTCGCTTCCAGCTGCTTTCCGGTTATTGCAGTGATGCCTCGATATGGAGGCATCCTGCAATAACCATACATGGCCATCCGATGCAGAGAGAGCCACTCTGTGGCCCTCTCTGCACCGGACATCGATGGCCGGTATCGTTGGTGGGTGGGAGCCGAATTGGGAGGCGGGTGGGCGGCCATCGGTGTTGCGCGTGACGTCACGGGGGGCGGGATCGGGACCGTCGGGGGCGCGCACGGGCGCGCACGCGTGCACGGGGGTGGCGGGCGGGCGCGTGCACGGGGCGGGAGCGGGTGGGAACCGCTACACTACAGAAAAGTAAAAAAGTAAAAGTAAAAAAAAAATTAAATAAACTTTTTTTCAAAACCATCTAAGGGATCTGGAAGGGGTGGGGGGTTGGTCTTCGGGGGGGGGGGGAAGCTACACTACAGAAAAGGGACATATTTTATTTAAAAAAAAGCATTTTTTTTCACTAAACTGGGTACTGGCAGACAGCTGCCAGTACCCAAGATGGCGCACATTAAGTCAGAGGGGGAGGGTTAGAGAGCTGTTTAGTGGGGGATCAGTGAGGTTGGGGGCTAAGGGGGATCCCTACACAGAAGCATATGTAAATATGCTAACAAAAAATGCACAAAAAAGCCCAAATATACCTTTTATTTTAGTACTGGCAGAGTTTCTGCCAGTACTTAAGATGGCGGGGACATTTGTGGGGTAGGGGAGGGAAGAGAGATGTTTGGGAGGGATCAGGGGGTCTGATGTTTCAGGTGGGAGGCTGATCTTTACACTAAAGCTAAAATTAACCCTGCAAGCTCCCTACAAGCTACCTAATTAACCCCTTCACTGCTAGCCATAATACACGTGTGATGCGCAGCGCCATTTAGCAGCATTCTAATTACCAAAAAGCAACTCCAAAGTCATATATGTCTGCTATTTCTGAACAAAGGGGATCCCAGAGAAGCATTTACAACCATTTGTGCCATAATTGCACAAGCTGTTTGTAAATTATTTCAGTGAGAAACCTAAAATTGTGAAAAATTTTACGTTTTTTTTAATTTGATCGCATTTGGCGGTGAAATGGTGGCATGAAATATACCAAAATGGGCCTAGATCAATACTTGGGGTTGTCTACTACACTACACTAAAGCTAAAATTACCCCAAAAAGCTCCTTACATGCTCCCTAATTAACCCCTTCACTGCTGGGCATAATACACGTGTGGTGCGCAGTGGCATTTAGCGGCCTTCTAATTACCAAAAAGCAATGCCAAAGCCATATATGTCTGCTATTTCTGAACAAAGGGGATCCCAGAGAAGAATTTACAACCATTTATGCCATAATTGCACAAGCAGTATGTAAATAATTTCAGTGAGAAACTGAAAGTTTGTGAAAAAATTTGTGAAAAAGTGAACAATTTTTTGTATTTGATCGCATTTGGCGGTGAAATGGTGGCATGAAATATACCAAAATGGGCCTAGATCAATAATTTGGGATGTCTTCTAAAAAAAAATATATACATGTCAATGGATATTCAGGGATTCCTGAAAGATATTAGTGTTCTAATGTAACTAGCGTTAATTTTGAAAAAAAATGGTTTGAAAATAGCAAAGTGCTACTTGTATTTATGGCCCTATAAGTTACAAAAAAAGCAAAGAAGATGTAAACATTGGGTATTTCTAAACTCAGGACAAAATTTAGAAACAATTTAGCATGGGTGTTTTTTGGTGGTTGTAGATATGTAACAGATTTTGGGGTTCAAAGTTAGAAAAAGTGTGTTTTTTTCCATTTTTCCTCATATTTTATAATTTTTTTATAGTAAATGATAAGATATGATGAAAATAATGGTATTTTTAGAAAGTCCATTTAATGGCGAGAAAAACGGTATATAATATGTGTGGGTACAGTAAATGAGTAAGAGGAAAATTTCAGCTAAACACAAACACCGCAGAAATGTAAAAATAGCCTTGGTCCCAAACGGACAGAAAATGGAAAAGTGCTCTGGTCACTAAGGGGTTAATATAGGTGATGCTCTGGACATTGGGTCCTGTAGCGAGTCTTTGCCACCTGGTTTTTAAAGAGGACATCAGCTGGTAAGTATAAATGTATGGACTGTTGCTGGCATGAATTGTACACAAATACATCATATGGCATACATTTTCTAAACTAGTATTTAGTTTACACATTACTTAAAATGTAAATACTCAGAAAGGGATCCTCTAGCATAACTATCCTCTAGCATGACTATGGTTCAATGTCACACATTAGAGGTTCGTTCTGCTCAATATGACTCATCTTCACACTTGATAGAACAAAACACTAGATGCTACACACGCTTAGTAAGCTAGTGACAGAAATTTATTCAGAAATGGGGGGTGGGAGAGGGGTACAGAACTGATTCACACACTTGTATTAGTAATTTTAAAAAACAATTTTATGCCATTAGGGAGATGACTTCATGTAAAGACTGAAAGGGAAGAATTCGAAGAATGACAGTGAAGAATTCCCAGACTGACAGTGGAAAAAGACAAGATTGAAATTGAAGAATACCAATGGGATCATGTCTGGCATTATCTTTCAAATCTGCTGACCTTGAAAACCATACAAAGACAAGTTCACATGGTAAGTGCCAACTATTTGATAGAATAAGGCTGTGGAGGCATCCTATTGGAGACACTTAGATTATTTTCTAATTTTTAGATGGTATTTCACAGTCCTCTATTTTTGAAATGATGAATAAGACACCTATTGAAGATCAACTGTTTACCCCTGAATTGACTTTCAAAGACCATGCATTATCCAGGTTGGTTTACCAATGCATGCTAGTTAAGAATCACAGGAAGAATGTCGAATATTAGTAGCTTACATACATTAGTCATACTTAGTTCATAATTAGATATTTAGGTATCACAATCAGACACTTAGATTATTTTCTAATTTTTAGATTGGTTTTTCAGTCCTCTATTTATGAAATGATGAATAAGACACCTATTGAAGATCAACTGTTTACCCCTGAATTGACTTTCAAAGACCATGCATTATCCAGGTTGGTTTACCAATGCATGCTAGTTAAGAATCACAGGAAAAATGTTGAATATTAGTAGCTTACATACATTAGTCATACTTAGTTCATAATTAGATATTTAGGTATCACAATCAGACACTTAGATTATTTTCTAATTTTTAGATGGGTTTTTCAGTCCTCTATTTATGAAATGATGAATAAGACACCTATTGAAGATCAACTGTTTACCCCTGAATTGACTTTCAAAGACCATGCATTATCCAGGTTGGTTTACCAATGCATGCTAGTTAAGAATCACAGGAAGAATGTTGAATATTAGTAGCTTACATACATTAGTCATACTTAGTTCATAATTAGATATTTAGGTATCACAATCAGACACTTAGATTATTTTCTAATTTTTAGATTGGTTTTTCAGTCCTCTATTTATGAAATGATGAATAAGACACCTATTGAAGATCAACTGTTTACCCCTGAATTGACTTTCAAAGACCATGCATTATCCAGGTTGGTTTACCAATGCATGCTAGTTAAGAATCACAGGAAGAATGTTGAATATTAGTAGCTTACATACATTAGTCATACTTAGTTCATAATTAGATATTTAGGTATCACAATCAGACACTTAGATTATTTTCTAATTTTTAGATTGGTTTTTCAGTCCTCTATTTATGAAATGATGAATAAGACACCTATTGAAGATCAACTGTTTACCCCTGAATTGACTTTCAAAGACCATGCATTTTCCAGGTTGGTTTACCAATGCATCCTAGTTAAGAATCACAGGAAGAATGTCGAATATTAGTAGCTTACATACATTAGTCATACTTAGTTCATAATTAGATATTTAGGTATCACAATCAGACTCTTAGATTATTTTCTAATTTTTAGATGGTTTTTCAGTCCTCTATTTATGAAATGATGAATAAGACACCTATTGAAGATCAACTGTTTACCCCTGAATTGACTTTCAAAGACCATGCATTATCCAGGTTGGTTTACCAATGCATGCTAGTTAAGAATCACAGGAAGAATGTCGAATATTAGTAGCTTACATACATTAGTCATACTTAGTTCATAATTAGATATTTAGGTATCACAATCAGACACTTCGATTATTTTCTAATTTTTAGATGGTTTTTCTGTCCTCTATTTATGAAATGATGAATAAGACACCTATTGAAGATCAACTGTTTACCCCTGAATTGACTTTCAAAGACCATGCATTATCCAGGTTGGTTTACCAATGCATGCTAGTTAAGAATCACAGGAAGAATGTCGAATATTAGTAGCTTACATACATTAGTCATACTTAGTTCATAATTAGATATTTAGGTATCACAATCAGACACTTAGATTATTTTCTAATTTTTAGATGGGTTTTTCAGTCCTCTATTTATGAAATGATGAATAAGACACCTATTGAAGATCAACTGTTTACCCCTGAATTGACTTTCAAAGACCATGCATTATCCAGGTTGGTTTACCAATGCATGCTAGTTAAGAATCACAGGAAGAATGTTGAATATTAGTAGCTTACATACATTAGTCATACTTAGTTCATAATTAGATATTTAGGTATCACAATCAGACACTTAGATTATTTTCTAATTTTTAGATGGTTTTTCAGTCCTCTATTTATGAAATGATGAATAAGACACCTATTGAAGATCAACTGTTTACCCCTGAATTGACTTTCAAAGACCATGCATTATCCAGGTTGGTTTACCAATGCATGCTAGTTAAGAATCACAGGAAGAATGTCGAATATTAGTAGCTTACATACATTAGTCATACTTAGTTCATAATTAGATATTTAGGTATCACAATCAGACACTTAGATTATTTTCTAATTTTTAGATGGGTTTTTCAGTCCTCTATTTATGAAATGATGAATAAGACACCTATTGAAGATCAACTGTTTACCCCTGAATTGACTTTCAAAGACCATGCATTATCCAGGTTGGTTTACCAATGCATGCTAGTTAAGAATCACAGGAAGAATGTTGAATATTAGTAGCTTACATACATTAGTCATACTTAGTTCATAATTAGATATTTAGGTATCACAATCAGACACTTAGATTATTTTCTAATTTTTAGATGGGTTTTTCAGTCCTCTATTTATGAAATGATGAATAAGACACCTATTGAAGATCAACTGTTTACCCCTGAATTGACTTTCAAAGACCATGCATTATCCAGGATGGTTTACCAATGCATGCTAGTTAAGAATCACAGGAAGAATGTTGAATATTAGTAGCTTACATACATTAGTCATACTTAGTTCATAATTAGATATTTAGGTATCACAATCAGAAAAAGGAATACATATTATAGTTGATATAGAGGTATTTGAATGGACATGAAATATTACATTTATGTTCAGCATACATATATATTTATTATTGAAATGTGATATACATTATTATGTATAATTAGAAATTCTGATATTTAAATTTAATTTTTATTACACAATATAATGGTGTATGGTTTGTTTGGTTTTTAATCCAAAAATTTAATTCATAAATATCTTGATAAAATTATGCACAAAGTTAGAGCATAGACACAAGATGATTGTAAATGTATTTTATGAATATTTTACAACGTGTGTATTAACTTTGTAAAAAAAAATTTTTGATTTTCAGATTGTCATCTGATGACTTCCAGGAATATTTTTTTGTTTTTGTTAAAAAAACTTTTTATTTTTAAATGGTAATAATCAACATTTTATTATTAAATACCCTCTTTTGAACAGATTATAATAAATATCCATATAATCTGTCAATAAAAAACAATTTGACTCCCATGACTGGTAGTTGTCTATTTGACAAGCACATGCATAAGATCAAATTAGGCATTAATTTTAGAAAATCCACTGATTCTGAGAATATTAAATTAAACTATCTTTTTTAAATTAATTGGGGAGTGAGATCCATCGATGCTTTTCTTGTGTAATTCTTAGATGTTAAAATAATTTCGGATATGTAGTCAGAATTTGACATAAATTTATTTGTTTCACTTTTAAGAAGGGGAAGTGGTTCACTTACATTAAAGTGTTGTTGAATGTAAAATTTATTTTATAAGATCTTGTATCTTCCTTAGGTATCTAAAAACATTATTTTAATACATTTTTAAATTTTAAATTTAAAAATGGTAGGTCATTTAACTTCATATTTTGCAAAAGCTAGTTATTGGATGCCATGTTAATAGATTTAATTTTCTAGTGGAGTCATTTAAAGGGACATTTAACTCTAGTTATTAATATTATGTAGTTTTTAAAATCTTACCTCTTGGGTTAGACATCACATATCTATATATAATTTTCATTCCCCTTTAGTTTCTTTCCACAATGTTAAATCAACATTCCGAATGTTTTGGTCCTTAAAGGGACATTCACAAAATATATTGTGTATTGAATTTTAAAAAAATCTTAAAAGAATTTAAACATATTTAGAAAGTACTATAGAATTACATTAAGTCTTTAAATATACTTCGAAAAAGATACATCAATGCACATATCTTAGTCAATTACATAAGGCATCTATGTGCAACCAACAATCAGCATCAAAATAGCCTATGTAGATATGTATTTAATCCAAGAATATATATAATTACAATCTAATGATAGAATAACAAAACATATTAAGTTGGTCAAATATTATAATCTTATCCAAAATGCATAAATAACATATAGCTTAATGTCCCTCTAAGCTGAAGACTGCGAAATACATCCATTACAATATATATTTCAGTCAGTGTGTAAAACAATCCAGAAGTTAATCTAAATATGCTTTACTCATATGTTATACTAATTTTGCAAAAGGAAGGTGCCTAGGTTTATGATTTTTCAAGCATTATTGTGAAATGTCTCCTTAAAGGGACATGAACTCAAAATATACTTAAAGGGAGACAGTTAAAAAATTAATGATTTATACGTTCAGAACGAGTATTCTATTTTAAGCAACTTTATAAATTGTCACATATTATCAATGTTCCTCGTGATGTTGCTATCATTACTTTAAAAATAAAGCATTAAATTGATAATTTATTTGCTTCAGTACTCTGGACCGAACTTTTTTTTTATCCAACAATCATCAAGGACAACCCAGGTTTTTTGCAAAAATTGTCCGTAATCTAAAATATCATTATTGATTTGCAAAGAAAGATAACAAGATAATTCTTAACATTTGAGAATCGGATTAAATTATAAAGTTGCTTAACATTTCATGCTCAATCTGAATCACGAACGCTAAATTTGTTTGGACAGTGTCCCTTTAAGAGATTTAAAGAGTGTATTTACTTCTCTTCTTATCTTGACATACTTTGCTTGAAAAGCATATCGAGATAGGCTCAGTAGATGAAGATTGGTGGATGCACAGAGATGCCTTATGTGATTGGCTCAACCATGTGCATTTAAATTTCTTCTGTTGAGGATATCTAAATACAAAGATAAATTGAGTTACATTTTAAAGTCTAAACAATTTTCTATCTCTACAGATCATTTGATACAATTGTTTGTTTGTAATGTCTATTTAAAAATAAAGACGCCATTGCACAATAACATATATGAGCAGTTCAGACAAATACAAGCTCGAGGTTTATTTACTAATAACAAACAAACCTGTAGTTTAACATCTATAAACAGATTATCCAAGTTACTGACATTATAACCTGAATTTGAACATTCAGAAATGTTGCGTGGGAAACGGATCTTGAAACACCAGATTTGCATCTTTAAACATTAAAGTCTAATGTCACGCAATAGCACACAATCAATGTGCATTATAAATACATTTAATAGAGCAATGTCAATACTTCACAATAAGTCAACAAATTGATTTTATGAACAATAAAGACATACAATATTAAATGTGTATTTGTATTAAAGAAACAGACCGTTATTAAACCGAAAAATGTATACAACATTTAATAATGTGACAGTATTAGATTTTAAAGAGAATTTAAAGATTAATATTTAACGGATCACGGATATTAAATCTGCGTCACACATATCCGCATGACAGGCCCATGAGTTACAAATACTTCTACATGAAAAATGAAGTAACAGCACCACCAGGAGGTATGTGTATGGAAGTTACTAAGATATGAAACATTAAGGAACGGCCAATCAGAGTTCATCACACAAACACAACTTGAGTCAGGATGGTCTCACAGACATTCTAACAATATTTCAAACTTTTATCCAATCAGATGTACAGATAACTTGTCCCATGGTGCATCTCATGTTTACTTCACCATATAAAAGTTCATTACACGTTGCCATCTTTTTCAGTTCTCTAATGCCTGCTGGTATATTAATCTATCTATCTATCTACAAACATCTCGGCAGGCATGAAACCTCCCAGGTTTACCAAGCAGGAGAGCGCTGCACTGGTCCACGCCGTCCAGGACTTTTATCCCCAGCTGTTTGGGAACAAGAGGAGGTCGACAGATGCGCCTGTTAAGAAGGCCCTCTGGGAGTCTATCACCAATGTGGTTCAATTGGTGTGTGGCGTCCAGAGGACCCAGGATCAGATCATGAGGAGATTCGGAGATATGAGGTTGCGCTTGACAAAAAAAGTCAACCTCATAAGGGAGTGGGTACAAGCCCGTAAAAGAGGGGGCAAAAGAGAGGCCCCGCGGAAACTCTACCTTCTCCCTTATGATGTGACTTTATGCGAGCTCCTCACTCTCCGGGTCCCCAAAAGATTCAGATCCTCGCCATCCTCGGCCTCCTCTTCTTCCCTCCCAGCTGCTGGATCTGAAAGTCCTGACCCGGGGGCCAGGGCAGCTGCTTCTCCGTCCGGTGGCCTGGGAGGAGCTGAAAGAGAATCTGAACCAGGTAACTATACAACTTCATATAATATCTTAATATTTGATTATATTTTTAAAAAATGTGTATATAGTCAGATACTAAACCTATACAGATCTCACAACATACACTACATATGATGTTTAGATATCTGATTTTAGATTAGTGACACATGAAATAGGAATGATGTTTCTTGCGCTCTACAGAATATGCGTCACAGAGCGAAAATTGAATTGCGCATACACGTTAACATGGGTTTGCTGTAAGTGGCATTGCTTTATACATGTTGGTCAAATGACGGATGCGTAATTCCGCTTGGAATCATTGCGCAATGATCGCGAACATTAGAATTGCGCATACACGTTAACATGGGTTTGCTGTAAGTGGCATTGCTTTATACATGTTGGTCAAATGATGGATGCGTAATTCCGCTTGGAATCATTGCGCAATGATCGCGAAAATTAGAATTGCGCATACATGTTAACATGGGTTTGCTGTAAGTGGCATTGCTTTATACATGTTGGTCAAAAGACGGATGCGTAATTCCACTTGGAATCATTGCGCAATGATCGCGAACATTAGAATTGCGCATACACATTAACATGGGTTTGCTGTAAGTGGCATTGCTTTATACATGTTGGTCAAATGACGGATGCGTAATTCCGCTTGGAATCATTGCGCAATGATCGCGAACATTAGAATTGCGCATACACGTTAACATGGGTTTGCTGTAAGTGGCATTGCTTTATACATGTTGGTCAAATGACGGATGCGTAATTCTGCTTGGAATCATTGCGCAATGATCGCGAAAATTAGAATTGCGCATACACGTTAACATGGGTTTGCTGTAAGTGGCATTGCTTTATACATGTTGGTCAAATGATGGAATGCGTAATTCCGCTTGGAATCATTGCACAATGATCGCGAAAATTAGAATTGCGCATACACGTTAACATGGGTTTGCTGTAAGTGTCATTGCTTTACAAATGTTGGTCAAAATGAAATGTGAATTATTATATATGCGAAGAATACAGTATTCTTATTTTCAATATTATACATAATAAAAAAAAAATAGCAGAATCCAAATAAATAATAACATATGCCCATCAATTGATGAGAATGAAATAACACAAAAAAATAATTAAAGCTACAGTAAACAACACAACTGATTGAAAATAAGAGTACAGGATATATTTATCATGGATTTAATTGAGGAAACAATTAACTCATGGGACTACCAAAAGATTAATAGTTTTTAATTGATTTGCTAATAATGTAAAGATTTTAAACATGGCATGATTTGTATTAATGATATCCAATCCTCATTTAATATATTACAGATCTGGATGTTCGTGCTGGATTCTCAAGCCAGGGCTTGTCACAGTATGGTATGTCTCATTTTAATTGACATTTGTCTTAGAAACATGGACAGAACATTACATACTAAATCCACATTGTTCAATATTTATATGTATCTGCAAAATGGATTATTAAAATATTTACAAATAAGAATAAAAAACAACAACATAGGATTACATTGTAAGACTACTCTGAATTTTTATCGAATTTAAGATATCCCATCTATTCTGGATATCTTAATTTTAATGTAAGATTCTTTGAATGTCCAATTTATATTCTTCCCTTGTGTATTGCTTAATCTTATTTGTATACATTTTGAAAAAATTCACACACTTTTGCATATGTTTTGATTTTAAAAATATAGATTCCATTTTTGAAATTAATCACGTCATTTAAGGGACATGCCAACTAAATTTTACATTGAATGATTTTTAAACGTGATTTTATTGTTTTGTTTAAACATTTTATGAGCTACATTGGTTCAATCTATTGTTTTAGTTCTTATAAAAACATATTGATTTTGGTTTAGGTTAAACAATGCATTACTGGTATTATCCGGCTGTTTTTTCATGCATAAATAGGCATTTTGTCAAAAGTTAAAATCATGTGTTCAGATAACAGTAGTACATAGTTTCAAAAAGTATACAATTACACATTTAGATCTTCATGTCCCTTTAATAGATGAAAATTAAACAATTCTTAGGATATCCTTAAATAACATATTAGATTGGAATTGCATGCTCATTACATCAACATATGGAGTAGAGAATTCATTAACACCAACATTGTCAAATCAATATATTTTTATATTAAAGGGACACTGAGCTAAAATTATTAATGTTGTCATTCAGATAGAGCATGCAATATTAATCAACATTTAAATATAATACTATAATCATATGTGAAATATTCTATTGCTAAATGTATTTTAAAATCAAGAATGTACGTTTATCTGCAGCTCAATTTTGGTTGACCAACCTGGGTTTTTATTGATGATTGGTGGATACCTTCAACAAACAATATTTATTGAATCCAATATTGCTTATCTGCCTTTAAGATTAAAATGTAGCAACATTAAAATTATAATAGGAGTCAATGTTAAATCATTTGGAACAGTTTGAACAGTGAAATCAATGATTGAAATAAATCATGTCAGTGTCCCTTTAATAAACAATAGATTCATTAATCCTTACATTCTTTGGATTAGACAATATTGATATATAATTCACATATTCACTGTTGGAGTTACTTTATAGATATAAGCATACTCTAACAGCACCATGATTACATATTTGTACTAATCAATTTGGTTTGGTATTGTGATCAATATGTGTTGTGTCCTAAACAAGATTACTGTACATTGCACAAATGGCTCGATGTGCCACATGTCTTTGTTTATATTTGTCAACAGCTGTTATTCAAAATGTGGTTTGTGTGTATTCTTTTAAGAACATTGATCAATGGGTATATTTAGATATGCAATAGCATCGTATGAGATGAGTTTGATGTCTAATATAGTCAGAAATTAAACATATGTTCAATACATAATTTTTTACAGAATCCCCTTGATTCAATCAAGCATTTTTTTTATAATGACTGCTCTATTCTTCACATTTTCAAGTTGATTATTCTTATAAATCGCTACAGATGTGATTTAGTGCTATCCCAAATGTGTTCACTAATATATATCTATATCATTCATAGAGAGAGTTGTTGTGGGGAGCCCAGAGGAATCCAGCACCGACACAGAGCTGCCTTTGCGGTCTTCTGGTAAGTCCATTGACTCATTTATATGTCATAGAAGGTGTATTGGTAATCAATATTATGAGCATGATTCTGATGAAGCATAACATTTGAAACAAACATATAATTTACTCCTCTGATTATATATTAATTTTATTTGAATATTGAAAGATTAAGAATTAAAACTTTCTTAGTCTACACCTTTGTTATTCAGAAGATGTATAGCATATGTTTGTTTCCATGTTCATTTTTGACAACAATCATCAAGTGATACATACATGAGAAATCTTAAATGTTCAATGTACTATGCTTTTATGATTTTAAAATTAATACAAACAATAAATTGAAAATATGAATCATTGAGAATAACAAATCTAATGTCATTTGTATGCTCCATCAAAATGATGTAAATCATAACTTTGGGTGTGTATATCTTTAATGCAACATTGATGTGTGTCTTTGAGCAACAGTAACATATGTTATAATATCTGATCTTAACGTGTACACAACATGTTATGTTTTACAGAGATTGATTTAACATGTGGGATGGAGGAGGAAGAGGCTCCCTTGAAGTCTGATGGTATGTGAAATATATCTAACATGTTTCCAACATGTTGCTTTATTGGAAATAATTTTACATTCAAAGTCTACAGCTTTTGCACTTTAAAAAGGAATATTATTTGTCTGTTAAAATACACTACTGCCCCCTTTATATATCAGGCAGCATGAAGATATGCTTGGATTTGTTTAAATATTTGGATTTGAAATTCATGCCATCATGATGTAACATGCATATTCCAGGCCAAACCACAATAATAATTTTATAATTGTACAGACAGTCATTGATATTCATCTGAGTGTCTATATGCATACCATATCCTCATGTCATCATTGTTTAGAAATTCAAACACACTTCTAAGTATATTGCAAACATAATCAAGTTGAAATGCGTTGATTTGATTTCATGATGTATGAGATGTTAATATATTTATAATATTTATTTCAGATGGATCCTCCTCTTCTGGTGATCAGTTTTCCGCCCATGCCCAATCCCCTGCCCAATCCCCTGCCCAGTCCCCTGCCCAGTCCCCTGCTCACTCCCCTGCCCACTCCCCTGCCCAGTCCCCTGCCCAGGCCCAGGCCCCTGCCCAGTCCCCTGCCCAGTCCCCTGCCCCTCCACAGACCACAGACCCTCCCGGCCCTTCCCATTTTTCCTATCCTGTCCCTCCCAAAAAACGCCCCTTCCTCCCCCTTTGCCGCTCTCCCCGTCTTTTGGCCCGTACAGCTACCCCAGCTGCCCAGCCCCCAACTCACCACTCCCCAGCTGTACGGGCTACCCCAGAGCAGCAGCCCATCCCTCCCCAACCCAATCCCATCCCTCCCCCCTGTCTCAACCTTCATTGTCCTGGGTGTCGGATTGTCCTTCCCAGGCACAGCTGTAAGTATCATTCAAAATCAACATTATAAGATACTTAAAGGTACACTGAATGAAAAATTTTCTCTTGTGATTCAAATAGAGCATGCAATGTTAATCAAATTTATAATTTACTACTCTTATCAATTATTCTTCATTCTCTTGCTATCTTTATTGAAACAAAGAAATGCCTATTTTTTTTTTTATTCAAAAAAAATCTGGACATCATTTCTTTATTGTTGGATGAATGTATCCATCAATCAGCCGGGACAACCAAAGTTGATAACCAAAAATGGCCTGCCCTATAAACTTACATTCTTGCATTTAAAATATAGCTAGAGAATTCAAACATTTAAAGAATACGAGTAAATTAATAATTCTTTTTAATGTCATGCTCTATCTGAATTAGTAACTAAAATATTTAGGTTTACTGTCCCTTTAATTTGATATCACTACATATACCAATCACCACTATTTGGATCCAACAATTTATGTACAAATGTTCATACATTATCTCTTGTATAACCCAGTGGGAATGTAATTTCTTCTGGTTGCTATGTTTACACAGCTTGTCCTCAACGCCAAAATGTTTAAGGATAGGTGTGCCTACCACAGTATAACAAAAATCTTTAAATTGCTAATGTAAGTACAATGTAAATCCTTTTACAAGATTTTAGACACTCAAGCTGTAAAAGTGGATCATCAAAAACCAATTAAAGGGGACAACATGTTGGATTAAAATGTCCATTTAATGGTTTAGGTCTGTCTGAATAACATATTTCATGTGTAAATAATCAATGTCAACAAATTAATTTAAATAATTATTTGTCTTTATGATGACAATGTATCTTTGCTTGTTATTTTGTCTGTTGTGTAATTATCATTAATATTTGATTTTTTCTTTATTTTAGGCTGTGACTCAACATCGCTCACGCTAGAAGGTCTAGCACGCGTAGAGCAGGCCGTGTTGAGGAACGCAGCTGTCCTGAGAGGGATGGCCGACACCATGCAGGCCCAGCTACAGGTTCAGCATATGACTCTACGTCAGATGAGGCCGTGGAACTCAATGCTTGAATCTGTAGCTAGACATGCACAGGACGATGAAGGGGATGACCAGTAAGTGGAGGATCTGGAGATGCTCCAAGGGCGCAGATAAGAATCCTCCGTCCACATTTTGATGTTTGTTTTTATGGTTGCCATTTGGCCTTTTTTTCTGGTTATTGTTGTGCCTGTTGCACTCTTTTACCTTGTAATATGTCTCCAATGGGGCTATGCTGGCCCTTGGCAACTCTCTTCATGGACTGTGATGCACTCTGTTACCTTGTCATATGTCTCCAATGGGGCTATGCTGGCCCTTGGCAACTCTCTTCATGGACTGTGATGCACTCTGTTACCTTGTCATATGTCTCCAATGGGGCTATGCTGGCCCTTGGCAACTCTCTTCATGGACTGTGATGCACTCTGTTACCTTGTCATATGTCTCCAATGGGGCTATGCTGGCCCTTGGCAACTCTCTTCATGGACTGTGATGCACTCTGTTACCTTGTCATATGGCTCCAATGGGGCTATGCTGGCCCTTGGCAACTCTCCTCATGGACTGTGATGCACTCTGTTACCTTGTCATATGTCTCCAATGGGGCTATGCTGGCCCTTGGCAACTCTCTTCATGGACTGTGATGCACTCTGTTACTTTGTCATATGTCTCCAATGGGGCTATGCTGGCCCTTGGCCACTCTCTTCATGGACTGTGATGCACTCTGTTACCTTGTCATATGTCTCCAATGGGGCTATGCTGGCCCTTGGCAACTCTCTTCATGGACTGTGATGCACTCTGTTACCTTGTCATATGGCTCCAATGGGGCTATGCTGGCCCTTGGCATCTCTCTTCATGGACTGTGATGCACTCTGTTACCTTGTCATATGTCTCCAATTTTCCTGATCTTTACCAGATTATTTATAAACGTTGTTGATGTTTTCTGACATACTAATAAAAGACATGTCATTGCACGATTCTTTGTCCTCCTTATTCATGTCATTGATTGAAATCTCTAGTTTATCTGGTTGATCCTTAAAGGGACCTTACCAAAAATAATGGTGTTTCCTGAATCATATATATGATACAATTGTAAATGACTTTAAGATTAACATCTCCAATGTAATTTTATTATTTGTCTTTATATATTTTTCTAAAAGCTTTATCATTGCATGATTATGATTAGCATAGTAATTCTTTTATATATGTATATATAGATTGTTATTTGTGTATATATATGTATATTTCAAATTTCACATCCATGTGTGTATTTATAAACTCTGCATGAATTGATTCACCTTTAACAAATGATCTGAGGATTGATACAATGATATAATCCCTGTAAAGTGTTCATTTTATTGAAATAGTATTGTCTCTGTGTATCCTCTTTTTAAAAATAAAAATCATGTCCCTTTAAGTGATGCTGAGCACAATTGTTACTGAATGGATTTCCATTTCTAAAGCGTTTTTGTCCTTTTTACATGAACAAGGACATATAATCTTATTACTAAACAATCTTATTGTAATGTTGACAGCACATGTATTTCATTTTCAATTCTATCTTATTGTAAAAGTGTAACCAAATCAATCTCTGTGTGTAATGCGCATATTTTAGATGAGGAATATGTTTTTCCAAATATTTGAAACAAATACTTCTCCTCCCATATATGGCTATAGGTAGGCTGACCATATTTCAACTTGAATAAATGACACGTTTGATCAATACATGTGTCATTATTGTTATTCCAAAACAATCTAAACATATCTTAAAACATCAATGGCATATGTATTTCTCATGTGTATCTTTTAAATGTTAAAGATATACACCATAGCTATAGTTAAAGGGACAGTCAAGTCCGAAAAGATGATTCATGATTTCGTGACATTCCTAGATAGCAATCTAGACACATACTAGTTACTAAAATATAAATACGTTTCTTATTGATATGCCAAGCTGTCAACTGAGTCCTTGTATTGGCTGCGGTTTTTCAGCGATCTCGGATGCGCCATGTTGCTTAAGACGTCACCTGCCAGGCTGTCCAATGATTCCTTGTATTGACTGACATTTTTACGCGATCAAGGATGCACCTTTTACTGGATGGCGTTTTTACGCGATCAAGGATGCGCCTTTTTTTGGTTTGCGTTCTCACGTGATCAAGAATGCGCCTTTTATTGGATTTAGTTCTTACGTGATCAAGGAAGCGCCATGTTAATTAAGATGTCACATGCAAAGGTAAAAAAACGTCTGATTGTATTACGTAGTCCCGCAATATTTGTTTGTGCACCTTAAACACGTTTGTGAATGAGAAGACAAGTTTAAAAACATGGCGAATATGAATTTTTTGCATCATGTTACATTGTTGACCCATAGCTGATAAAGACCACCACATTCTCTTTTGCTGGATGTCTGGTTGAATAAACGAACAAAAGCAAAATGTTTTCATGCATAAGATATTTCGAGGCAAGTGCAAATCTCTATAGTCCATGTTGTTTAATATGTTTGTCAACAATATGTTCCTTTTTATGAAAAATGACTGTTGTGTTTAATGTTAAAGATATCTAATTCATAAATATGCGCTATTGTGTTAGAATAAAGTAATCAATATGCATTTATCTTTATCATATGCTAAATATATGATGCCGACTTCTTCTAAATGTAATTTTGTCGTATATTTTATTAAAGGTTCATTAGACACTCACATTAAAAACCAAAATATTTTATTTGGTCTCTAGTTATATAGTACATTGTTTACCAAATACACGTCTCATTTTGCTTCTGTTCAAATAAAAGTGAAGTAATTTTCAGACTCCTCGCCTAGCCTCAAAGTTTCATGTGAGTACCATCTCCAGCTTTCTCCTGTTTGTGTAAAAGGTCTTTTCATTTGTTAATGATGGGGTATTGTCTTGTTTTACGGTTGTAATGGGGGTTCATCTATCTTTTCAATAGAGATAACCCGATTTTCTTAGAAAGTGTTTAAAGCTTTTTAATATTGATTTTGATATCAGTATATGTTAATCTTGTTGTTTCTAGTAGTGTCTATTACATGCAGTTCTGTTAAAAAGATAGTATACTGTCCCTTTAATGTAAATGTTGATTATTGTATCATGTATGAGTTCCACATTGGTTAATCTCCAAATATATTATTGTTAGCATATTTTTTTCCCCCACTCCTAAAAGGACTTTAAACCATATTCATTGTTAAAACAAATGTCTTTCTAAAAAAAAATTAACACAATAATGTCTCATTAAGAAAATAGACTTTATTTAACACGTCAATATAAATCTGTTTTAAATATTTATTGTTTGAACAAGTACATGTAGATATACCAACAATCTGCAAATATTATATGTTAGCATATGTAATTTTGTTAAAGGGACAGTTTAGAAAACAAATAATGTTTTGCATTATTAAAAAAGTCAATTTTGTAATATCAATGATATCAAAGGTTTCTCACCAATTAATCATTTGTCTGTGTTTATTTTAATTTGCTAGCTAAACGTATGAGGTTCGTGTGCTCATTTCTTAGAGCTTGAAGAGTGCATGTAATCATTATGCAATTTGACCACTAGAGGGCATTTGGATAGAATTTGTATATCTAAAACCTTGAGCTCATACAGCATATTTACCATGTATTGATCATTGATGTCTAAAATGTTGTTATGTCAGAACAACAAATAAGTGGTCATTTTTCATAGTCATAGATACAAGGGTAAGCACATAAGTCACACGTATTTCTCCATGTTTTGTTGTTTCCAACTTGATAATGCGTAATACAGTGTTTTCTTTGTAATCAATAATTCTGACTGTCCCTTTAAGCTGTGTTATTGGCATTCAAACAGTAATATGCCATCATGGATAATTGTAATGGTAATTTTGTTTGCGATTCGGGAAACAGTTTGGACATCACATCACAGAAACCAATCAATATCATGAACAAGGATAGGTATGTGATGATGTGGTTTTCACACACTTATAACCCACACTCTGCAAACAATCTGCCTCCATGGACCCGGTCCCATAGAAGTAGATTATATACAGAGTGTGGTCCACAAGTGTATGAAAACCACATCATCACATACCTATCCATTACACATTAAATAAAAAAAACATTAAACATGAAAACAAATACTTACTTCCTCTTCCTTCCCCTCTTCCCACAGGGCTCAGGCTTTGGGAGGGTCAACTGTCGACTCCGACGAGTTCTCATTGGAGATGTTGTGGGAAGAGTGGAAGGAAGAGTACTGGGACGACCAAGGTGAGGAGGAGGAGATGGGCCGGCAGGAGGAGATGGACCGGCAGGAGAAGATGGCCCGGCAGGAGAAGATGGACCGGCAGGAGAAGATGGCCCGGCAGGAGAGGATGGCCCGGCAGGAGAAGATAGCCCGGCAGGAGAAGATGGGCCGGCAGCAGGAGGCCCAGCAGCAGGAGGCCCAGCAGCAGGAGGCCCAGCAGCAGGAGGCCCAGGAGCAGGAGGCCCAGGAGCAGGAGGCCCAGCAGATGGCGGCCCAGGAGCAGGAGGCCCAGCAGATGGCGGCCCAGGAGCAGGAGGCCCAGCAGATGGCAGCCCAGGAGCAGGAGGCCCAGGAGCAGGAGGCAGACCAGCAGATGGCGGACCAGGAGGCAGACCAGCATGCACCTCCCGGAAGAAATTAAACATCTCTTGTTGGAGTCTAAAGGTTTTGTTTTGGGCTTCTTCTATTCGAGTAAGGAGGTGTATGATTTGGGTTTGGCCTTCAATGATTTTGTTTTGTCCTTCAAGAATTCTAGTTCTGCCTTCTATATTTTGTATCCGGGAGTTACGCATCTGGTCAATGTAGTCTAGTAGAACCCGCACCTCCGCTATTTCCTCTTGTTGTGCACGGCGGGGTGCCCGTGCACGGCGGCCTGCTGGTGCACGGCGGCCTGCTGGTCCTTGAGGGGCCTCTGCTTCCGCAGCCTCTTCCTCTGCTTCCGGGGCCTCTTCGTCAAGGGGGGCCTCTTCGTCAAGGGGGGCCTCTTCCCTCCGAGGTGGAGATTCATCCCCACCACTCTCATCCCGGGGAAAAGGAGGAGCCTGTAGTTGCTGTGCTGCCTCCTCCCCAGACTCTGTATATTAGAAAAAGAAATAAATGTATATATTAGCATATTTCCAAATAAAGCTTTAAATTACTTAGCTTACGATACAATTACAAATGCAGCCTCATTAATCCAATTTGAAATATAACAATCAATACGATTTCCGCATTTTCTAAACCGTGTTTGTGATATCTCTGGTCAATCTGAATGTTTTAGCGTTTGTTTTCAGTCTGTTTAAAGGCACACCTAACCTATAGCCTAGATACTGATGTAACCGATAAGTAATTGTGAATGCGTGTAAACAACGTAATAGCATTAATCTGATCCTTAAAGGGACATGAAACCCAATGTTTTATCTTTCATGATTTCGAAGCATACAATTATAATCAACTTTCTAATGTACTTTTCTTATCTAATTAGCTTCATTCTCTGGATATTCTTTGCTGAAAAGCATATCTAGATATGCTTAGAAGCTGCTGAATATAGCTGCCTCCTGTGATTGGTTCACCGTGTGCATGGCTATTTCTTCATTAAAGT
This sequence comes from Bombina bombina, assembly GCF_027579735.1. NCBI lineage: Eukaryota > Metazoa > Chordata > Amphibia > Anura > Bombinatoridae > Bombina > Bombina bombina. The sequence continues at coordinate 933,938,401 of NC_069502.1, read as the reverse complement.
ATATCTAAAGAATGAATCAAATTAGGTAATATAAGTAAATTGGAATGTTGTTTAAAATTGTATTCTCTACCTTAATCATGAAAGGAAAGGTTTGCGTATAGTGTCCCTTGAAATACATTCGTATGTTAATTTATTCTTAAATGAGCTTACCGTCAGATGAGAATGGCAGGTTCCCGGTATCAATTACTCCGATACCGACTATATCCTCCTCGGAGATGCTGGGACGCAACATTTCCTCCCATTGGCAGTAATCGATTTCCAGTGCAGGGCCGCCACCAGTTCCTGCGGCATGTCGGGCCTCCCGGCTTAACTTTTTCTTAAGATCCATCTTGCAGTCCCGGTAGCGATGTTTAATAGAGTCCATATCTCTGTTCCGGCCACCCACTGCATTGACTGCATTCCTTATCTCATGCCAGAGCTTCCTCTTCTCAGTCGGGGTGGTCTTCTGATGCTGCAGCCTCCTATACCTGGCCATATAGGCTTCTACGAGGGCCTCCTTCTCCTCCATCGAAAACCTCAGCTCCCTAGTCGCCTTGGCCTTCCCCTGTGACGATGCCCTCTGTTTCCCGGACTGTGAAGCCCTACTCTGTCCGCCACTGGGCCCAGCCACTTGTTCATCTTGAACCAAGTGGCTGGGTCCACCCACCGCTTCCACCCCCGCTTCCTGACCCCCTTCCTGTCCTGTTCCTCTCCCCCTCCATCTCCTCCCCCCTCTACCTCTCCCCTGCCTGCCCTCCATCTCTTCCCTAAACTAAACCCCAAATAAGCAAACAAAAAGTGAGTGTGATCAAATGAAAGGGGGTCAAAATAAAGAACTAAAAAGACCAAAATAAGTGCTGAAAGTGTGAAAGGGATATAAATAAAAGAGGGTAAGGAGTATTTAAATGAACAAAATGAAGAAGAAGACTAAAAGGAGGATATATAAACTAAATGTAACTAGGGGATGGGGATGGGATGGGGATGGGGTATGGGATAAGAGTAAATGAGATGAAAGGGAATGGGACTACAGGGAATGGGGTATGGAGTGTAGTATGAGAGGGTATGGGGTATGGAGTGTATGTAGTGTTATTGATAAGTGTATGTATGTATTGAATGTGTTTGCGTGTAAATGTGTTAAGAGTACAGAAAAAGCACTCGCACACTCACCCAAACCAACTGTCGTTCACTAACTCACACTAGCACTAACTCTCTAACTCACACTAGCACTAACTCTCTAACTCACACTAGCACTAACTCTCTAACTCACACTAGCACTAACTCTCTAACTCACACTACCACTAACTCTCTAACTCACACTACCACTAACTCTCTAACTCACACTACCACTAACTCTCTAACTCACACTACCACTAACTCTCTAACTCCCACTATCACTAACTGACTCACAATAATGCACAAAATCTCTAAGCTCCAATCTCCAAAAACCCACCAGCAACACAGTGAGAGAAGCCATTCTTGTGTGGTGCTTATATACCCTGTGTAAATGTTTAATGATGTACCGGTTTGCGTTGTAAATTGTGTTCAGGTGTGCTTTATTCTTACTTATAATTTGTGCAATGTGTATTAGGTGTGTGAATTTGCGCATGCTCATTTGGAGTTAGTATTTGTGGAATGAGTAGAATGCGATGATGTCATAGTGCTCGTTTTCTATAACATTGTCCAATAGTATTATGTTTAAATGTTAATTTGCGATGGTGTGGTATTAGTGAAGTGTTGTATATGTATGTTTGTCCTAATATATAGTAATATTGAATGCGAGTATTTTGCTAGTGTATGATTTTTTTTTTTTTCCTTGTTGTTATTTTCCGTATTTCCGCATCTTAAAGTATATGCGTATTCCCTGTATTTTATTTAATTAAAATTCCCCCCGCTTCTGAATGTGTAATGCTTATGTGCTTTGTTTAGTGATTGTTGTTGTGACATTTGCGGCATGTTATTGTTGTGCATGATGTGGTATGCGTCATATGACCGAGCTGTGCGTATTTCTCGCGAGATCGAGTGTTAGATGAAAAAAGCGTGTTTGTTTGCATTTCCATTGATCTCTATGGGAGACTGTCTATCGCGGGCAGGATTCCGCGTGTGAAATACACGCGTTAGGAGTATCGTTAGAAGGGTTTTTTTTAACTCTAAATACCGGCGTTAAACAATGCCGTACGTTAGACATAAACCACGCGTAGCTAACGCACCCCATCTACCGCCAAACTCCAAATCTAGCCAATAGATTTTGACGTCAAATAAGAGCTATTGGCCCAACAAGTTTGCCTAATATGTCCTTAAAGTATAAGCTTATCTAGTTTTTAGGATAGCCTTATGCTAGTCAAAAGTTTGTCATTTCCACCTCTTGTGGAAGTTTATTCCATGAATCAATCACCCTTTATGTAAAAAAGTGCTTCCTCAAATAACTCCTGAATATACTACCCTTCAGCTTGAGATCATGACTCGTTGTTCTTGAATTTTTCTTTTTATAAAAAATACAGCCTCAGCTTTACTAAGCCCTTTAATGTACTTGATAGTTGCAATCATATCCCCTCTTTTCCATCTCTCCTCTAACATATACATATTTAGGTAATTGAGCCTCTCCTGGTATTTTATATTTTTTAGACAATGTACTATTTTAGTAGCACAGTTTGTTTATATCCTTCTGAAGATATGGCCTCCAAAACTGCATACAATACTAAAGATGAGGCCTAACGTGTGATTGGTAAAGTGGCATAAGAACCTTACTATTTCTGCTGCAAATTACTCTACCAATGCATCCAAGCATTCTGCTGGCCTAACTAGCAGCAGTACTACATTGTTTACTAAATTTTAAATTATCTGAAATAATAAGTCCAATTCCTCAATTGTTACAGTCGGTAAAGTGTCATTGAGTCTGTAATTAACTTTTGGATTTTTCTTTCCTAAATGCATAATTTTGTACTTTGCAGTGTTAAAATTTAGATCCTATTAATTTCTCCCTTAAAGGGACAGTTACGTCCAATTTTTTTTTCATGTTTCAAATAGGGGATGTAATTTTAAACAACCAATTTTGCTTTGTTCTCTTGGTATTCTTAGTTGAAAGCTAAACATAGGAAGGCTCATATGATAATTTCTAAGCCCTTGAAGGCTGCCTCTTATCACATGCTTTTTTATTTGCCTTTCACAACAGGGGAAAGCTAGTTCATGTAAACCATATAGATAACATTGTGTTCATGCCCATGGATTGTGGCAGACACTGCACTAATTGGCTAATATGCAAGTCAATAGATAATAAATAAAATGTCATGTGATCAGGGGGCTGTCAGAAGATGCTTAGATACAAGTTAATGACAGAGGTAAAAAGTATATTAATATAACTGTGTTGGTTATGCAAAACTGGGGAATGGCTAATAAAGGGATTATCTATATTGTATCTATCTTTTAAAACAACAAAAATTCTGGTGTTGACTGTCCCTTTAAACTAATCACCCATCCTGGCACTTGTCTCTCCTCTCTGTTCCCCTGCCTTTGACTGTCTATTTTCTCAGCCCAATGATCTAAAGGTATCTGGTCTGGTGAGATTATTAAAGAATGGAAAAGAAAAGAATACATTTCAAAAGTGTACAAAAAAAATTGTATTTTAAAAATCTTACAAAATGAATAATTGAACCATTCACACAAAAATATGCAGAAAAAAATTGTATTGTTAAGGTGCATCAAAATAGTAACAAAATTGTTCACCAAAGATCGCATTTTATCAAAAATGTAAAACTTGTATGAAATTTACACAGGAATAAATCCTAATAAATATGCACAGCATAGATCATAATTTGAGTTTGCTGGATGTGCAAAAACACATAGAAATTTGTACTTATAAGTATAAAATACCAGTGGCGTCACTAGGGTTGGTGTCACTTAGACACACACACACAAAAACACTCAGGCACACACACAAACACTTAGACACACACACACACAAAAAACACTCAGGCACACACAGAAACACTCAGACAGACACACAAGCACTCAGACACACACACACAAAAACACTCAGGCACACACACAGAAACACTCAGATACACACAAGCACTCAGACACACACACACACAAAATCACTCGGCCACACACACAAACACTTAGACACACACACACACACACAAACACAAAAACACTCAGGCACACACACAGAAACACTCAGACACACACACAAAAGCACTCAGACACACACACAAAAACACTCAGAAACACACACATGCAAAATATGTAAACTGCACTGCATTAATTATAAATCTCATGCCTAGAGCTGCTCCCTGGCTCAGCAGAGCATCAAATGAAAGATAAACAGAGCACTCTAAAAATAAATCACTAAAGAAAAGGTTTAGGCGAGCAAACTATGAAAATTCTGCTCTCTGACTCTGTTCCAAGTCTGTCAGTGCACAGCCCCGGGCTGCGTGCCTACCGCTTCTTATGGCCAAGCACCTCTGCTCCCTGCCCACCCCCACTCTCCCGTCCGCCCTCCCCTCGTACCTCTTCAATGTGAACTTAGTGTACCATAACCATACCGGTCTGGTGGGCATCATACGTGTCTCCTTCACTTTAGAGACAGTGTTAGACATGCGGTAAGGTGCCAGGCATCCCCCTCATGATTTCCCAGTTCCCGTTTAGAGAGACAGCACAGCAGTGAGTGACTCCACTGATCCACATGTCACTCAGCAGTGAGCACAAATAGGCAGGCAGGTTTAGGCTAGCAGCGCAACTTTGCAAGCCCCACGGCACACCCACAACATTCATAGTGAAATTGGGCAGAGGAGGAGCAAAGTACAAACAAGGAAAAGCAGCAGGGAAAACTATTTGTGGAAATTGCAGCGCTGGCTCAAGGGGTAAAAAAATGAAGTGTCTACAACTTCCCCAGTCCCACTAATGTTCACAAATGCTGGCCACTCTAATAAAAAATATCTATGAATCTCTACATTGTATTTCTTTGAATTTCAATAAAATTTAAAAAAAAAATAATAATAATTTTTTGGTGGTGTCACCCCCTGGAGGGTGTCACCCTGGTGCGGCCCGCACCCCCCTAGTGATGCCACTGTAAAATACAAAGCGCAATTGTTGTTTTTTTGTAAAATGGCTGAACATGGGCGTTCTCTGGGCTTATATGAAATTGTCTCTCAAATCCCTGTGTAATTCTGTAAAGATTTCGCACTACAGATCTCACAGTTTTTTGTCTTGCAAACTAAAATGTAGCAAGGTTTTCTCAAAACACTCAAAATACTTATAACCCTAATAGAAAAAAAACATGCATATGAAAAAATAGGCAATTGTAAGATGATATAAAAACTAATAGGCATTTCTTCAACGTGCCCCAGAAAAATCACAATATCCAAAGTCCTGAAGTTATCATGCCTTGATCTTTTGTTCGCGCTACCTTTTAAATTGTAATACGCATGCTAATTTTTTGCTTTGAGCACATTTAGCATTTTGCTTTGTTTTTTAATTAATTGCAAAGCCTTACCAGGTGAATTTATTCAAACCAATCAATAGTCAGAATCTATGAGTAACATTTTTTTATGTAAAAGGTATGAGAAACCCCCCCCCCCAAAAAAAAATAACACATAAACATGTTTAAATATGCATTTCAGGAAATCCCAAGAATCACTTGTAGACATTACATACATTGTTACACTTGTATTTTGTTGTATAATAATAATGTGATATCCCACCCCAATCTGAAACACTTCAAATTCTATTGACTTGACTACTTAAATAGACATACAATTCATAGTAAATATCACCATTGTAAAAAAAATGTTTTAAAACCACTCAGCGCTATCAATTTCTTTGTAAAATTTACAAGGTTTTCTAAATCAGCAGTTAAAGGATACACCTTTTGAAGATCTGGGTATAATGCATGATCCTAGTCTCCTTTGCTGTAGCTAGTTGGGGACAGATGCAAATGAGATTTGGGTTTTGAGCTAACAAATCACTTGGTAGGATGTTGCAGTTATATTTCACCCTACCTAACTTTAATAGAGGCTCTCAAGTTTCTCTTGTGTGAGTGTAATAAATACACTTTTTAGAGATTTTTTTAGCAACTACAAACATGATAATATGTAAAAGTAAAGTATTTTGTAAAGTGGTTATATTTTTATTAAGCATTTTATAAAGTTTAAGAGTTGAATTTAATGTATTTTTAAACAAAACATTTTCTAAGAAGAATACACTGGAATCACCACAACAGATATATGAAAAGGTCCATTATTAAGTATAAAACCCCTATATTTAAGGTAATTCAAAAACAGAAATAAAATTCTGAAAAGACTTTCCCAGAACATACTTTAAGTATCCTAATACATAGGCCCTGGTTAGCTTGACTGTTTCACACAGTGACTCACAGGAAGGCCTTCTGTAAACACTGAATGAAAGAATCTCTATTCCAAGGTGTTTTCTTTAAAACCACATCAAGTGTCAGTTTTTATGTTATTCCCTCCTTGATTTTTTCAATCAATGCTGTGCACTGTGTCCCAGAAATACCTAGTCAGCTGACCTGCTGCTTTAGGACATTTCACAAGTAAATATGAGCATTAAAAGATAATTATAGGATTTCACTTCATTTAACTTGGAATTTTATGTTTTACCATTTGTTGCACTTTGAAATATCTAGGACTAACATAACAAACACTGAGCAAGATTTACAAATATGTGGTCTTCTCGCAATCAATTTCCATTGCGTGGGTATTAAAAATCTTGAAAAATCGTGATTGAGCGAGCGCATTAACCTTTTACGCAACAATCCTTTCCGCGCTCGAAGAGCTGTAATTAACAGTTTTCCGCAACATAAAAGTTTCACAAAACACTTCAATAATACATTACAATGTACAGTTACACTCATTAACACTGTCTAATAAAAATTATTAAAACAAATATTAAATATTGCACACTAAAGTTATAAGGGCTCAAAGATAGGAGATATCGGGTGTTAGGGAAAAAAAGCAGACGCTGGGATTTTACATTGACATACATACACATACATACATAGAAAAAACATGCATCTATATGTATAGAGATATGTTAAACTATGGAGATAATGAAAATATTTTACATTACAATCTTATGCACATTTAACAATATCTCAGATGTATTTTCAATGCGATATTCGCATATAGATCTCAAGATATCTAGACATATATATATTCATATACATATCTTGCTATAAATAGATATATCTGTCCAAAAATCATCACATATATAGAGAAATATTTATTTAGAAATAAATAAAACATATTCCGTTGCGAAACATTTTTGAAATATGAAATATTTGCATTTTCATTTACACTTTTCAAGGAGAATACGTCATGGGCTTTGTGCAACATATTAGGGTTTTTGTTTTTTTATTTGTCTTCTTCATTAACTTCTTTGGGGAATACATGAAGGCGCATGTGATTTTGCGGTTTGCATTGCGTGGCTTAACACATGCGCAAAACAAGTTATTTTGCAACTTGCAATAGCAAAAAAGCCAAAATGTGCGCAGTGTTTTCGCAACTGATTTGCTGCGCGACTTGTAATCTTGCTCACTATGGGCTAGATTACGAGTGGTGCGCTATTGTTAGATAACAACAAATTATTTTATGCAAACTCGTAAAGCCTATCACTAAACCACAAAGATGGTACTCACCAAAGTTGAATCTGGCTCATTTGTGGCGGTGGTCCAATTTAATCTCGGCAGCAGTCCATCTTCATACCGGTTGTGGTTTAGGGGTTATTAGAGTACGGGGCTCATGGTGGTTCGGGTTAGCGTGCGAGTATGGGTGTTATTTTTTTTTCTGCTTTTATTGCACCATTGAAGTCTATGGAGAGTACGTTAACCTGGGATATTGTAACGTCGGCTTCTTGCGTGTGTCAGGTTATTGTGCTAGCGAAAAAAACTTTACTTCAACTTGTAATACGCGCTGCGGAATCTGTTGGCGCTCTACAAATAACCGATAATAATAATAATACACACGCTACCCGATGTGTGTAAAGAGCTGAAGTCGAGCAGAGTTGGTTTGGGAGCAGTAGGGATAAATAGCACTTGTAATCTAGCCCAATGTAGTCCTGCCATAGTTTTCTATTAATTAAACCTATCTTAACACAACCAATAAACCACAGTTAACAATGCATTGAATAATATCCTGAAAAAAACTGCAAATAAAGTTGTAATCAGGTGTTTAGTATTGAACTGGACCGCCCAGTGTTTCCACAGATTACAGGAACATGGAACACTCCCAGAGTACAATATAATATGTTCTGAGAATGGAGGTGCCCACAAGGAGATGCATTAAATGTATTCGGTTTAGTGCCCCTTTCAATTGGAAAATATTGAGAAATGGATAGAGAAAAAGACTGTTCAATATTAAAACATAGGGCCATTTTTTGGCTAGCCGATAAAGACCCAGATTACAAGTGTAGCGCTATTGCTAGCAGGGGATGCAATATTAGTATCGCTGGAGCACGCTTAAAGGGCCACTAAACCCAAAATCTTTCTTTCATTATTCAGATAGAGAATAGAAATTTAAACAACATTACAATTTACTTCCATAATTTATTTTGCTTCATTTGTTAAATATCCTTATTTGAAGAAAAAGAAATGCACATGGTGAGCCAATCACATGATGCTTCTATGTGCAGCAACCAATCAGCAGCTAGTGAGCATATCTAGATATGCTTTTCATCAAAGAATATCAAGAGAATAAAACAAATTAGATAATATAAGTAAATTAGAAAGATGTTTAAAATTGCATTCTCTTTCTAAATCATAAAAGAAAAAATGTGGGTGGCGTGTCCCTTTAAATTAACACACAAATTGATATTACAAGTCCATGGTAAAACAGATTTACCAGAGAAGGTTTCACAAGGCTGACATCCCTTAAGTGCACCCTACTTTCAATGGATATCTTGACTGCACTAATAGTTAAAAGTTATGGCTTGCGCTCCAGCAAAAGACCAAATAAAAATTAGCCCACGGTGCTGTATGCCATTTTATTACAAAACTTCTAGCACCAGAAAACTATTTGTCTAAAAACAAATTATTCAAAACATTGCACATAAGTTGTGATGATGGATTGTGGTAGTAAATACAAGGAGTTAAATTATCTTTTTTATATTATTGGTCTTTTAAAAATATTTTTGTTGGAAATGGCAGGAATGTATTTGTTAGTTATCTCTGGCAGGAAACTCTATGGTAATAAGCTACTCTCAACATGAGCTTATAGTAACATAATGTACTAAATGTGACAGCTGCTTTGCTCACAACTATGTTCCTACAACAGGGACCAAAACATTTCTGGATGTTTAAAGACAGAAAACCCACATTTTTTTCTTTCATGATTAAGATAGAGAATACAATTTTAAAATGTACTTCTATTTGCTTCGTTCTCATGTTATTCTTTGTTGATCTAGATAGATATTGTACACATGTTTGGAGCACTACATGACAGGAAACAGTGCTTCCATCTGGGGCTCTTGCTAATGTATAACATTGTTGCAAAACTGCTACCATATAGTGTTGCAGATACGTGCACAATCCTGAACTTACCGTCTTGCTTTTAACAAAGGATAACAAGAAAACAAACAAAATGTTATAATTGAAGTAAATCAGAAAATTGTTTAAAATCATGAAAGAAAAAATTTGAGTTTTATGTCCCTTGAACTGTTGTTGGAGATGGTGTATTAAAGTTAAAGGAATAGTGTAGTCAAAAACGTTTATGATTCAGATAGAGCAATTTTAAGTAACTTTCTAATTTACTCCTATTATCAATTTTTCTTCATTCTCTTGGTATCTTTATTTGAAAAAGCAAGAATGTGAGCATAGGAGCCGGCCCATTTTCGGTTCAGCACCTGGGTAGCACTTTCTGATAGACATGTGCGATTCGGTTCGGTTCGATTCGGAAATTCGGCAAATTCGGCAAATTCGGCGATTCGGATCGAACCGAATTTCCGAATTAAAATTTTGCCGAATTTTCCTAATCGAACCGAATCGAATCGATTCGTAAATTCGGATGGCCATTGGATTACACTAGTATTATACAGTATGTTAGGTTAACACCTAATATACAGTATAATACTAGTCTAATCCCACCTAACACTTACCGAATTGCCGAATTTACGAGCTGAATCGAACCGAATCGAATCGAACCAAATCCAGCCGAATTTCTTTGAATCCGAATGAATCCGAAACTAATCCGAAACGAATCGATTCAAAATTTTCCGAATTCAAATCGTTCCGAACCGAACTTCGAAAAATTCCGAATCGATCCGAACCGAATTTTTTCTCCATGCACATGTCTACTTTCTGATTGGTGTCTAAATGTAGCCACCAATCAGCAAGCGCTACCCATGTTCTGAACCAAAAATGGGCTTGCTCCTAAGTTTACATTTGCTTACATTCAAATAAAGATACCAAGAGAACAAAGAAAATTTGATAATAGGAATAAATTAGAAAGTTGCTTAAAATTGCTTTATCTGAATCATCAAAGTTTAATTTTGACGAGACTATTCCTTTAATAAAAAATCTAACACAACGGTCCTAGGAACGTTTTCTGACATTTTAAATAATATTTTCTCTACTTGACAAGCAAATGAATACAAGGTACATTATGATTATAAAGTACACTTTGCTTATTTTTCCTAGTGGGAAAGGATAAACCTTTTTTTTCCAAGAATTTCTGTTTTAACTTTGGCAGACACCGTTTTCATGGTGTGGTTAACTAAAAGCTTAGTTGTAGTCTCCAATCTTACTCGTAACTGTTTTAATTGGCAGCTTGATAGAATGGATGGAGAGACCCATACAAAGTACAAACACACACGTTTTGTATTTTTTTATTTCTTCCTTTATTGATATTGACAAGAATTGTAATAAGACAAACTAACATATTTAGGGCTAGATTACAAGTGGAGCGCTAAATTATTGCGCACCCGCAAAGGGCAAATATGCCCGTATCCGGGTGCGCGATAAATAACCAGTCATTACAAGTGCTCCAAAAATTAACCAGAGCTCAGATCTCTGGTTAATTTTCTAAAAGTGCCCCAAATACCCTCAAAATAGAGGGTATTACATTTTTTTATTAAAGAAAATGGAGCATTTTGTTTAAATAAGTGTACTATTTAGTTTTGTGGCTTTAAAGGTGGGAGTGAGGTGTTAGAAAAAAAAACGGCACTAAAAAGTGCCTTTACATTGCGGTCAATGGGAACTGTGTGTTCCCTGTAAATATATATGTATGTGCTTATTTACATATATATTTATGTGTTAATAAATGTATATACATATATTAACACATAAATATATATTTATATAAGCATATACATATATATTTAGAAATTGCTGCACTACTCACCCCCTTCGCTCCCATTTAAACCTATTGAAACGTGCTAGTATTACTAAAAAGAATATATTTAGTGCTCCACTTGTAATATGGCCCTTAATCGTAAATTTGTAAACCCAATGACTATGGTGATATATTCAACAATTTTCTAAGTTTAATTTTAAAGAGAACATTTTGAAAATATATTTATTTTTTTGTTTTATTGTTTGTTTTTAAACAAATGTTCCTATCCTGAATAAATCAGTGTTTTCTTGCAGGGCCGAGTCCTTCTTCAACAGTATAGTTGAGGCAGATTTCCTTATCAACCAGTTAGGATTAGTAGGAAGTACAAAAACAATACTGAAGTATTAGTTTCAATTCAAATGTAAACAGTTTTTACATAGGGAGAGAATATTCAGGCTAATAGTGTTTTAAAGATAAATTACTCTCATATTGGCCCATCATCTGGGGATCAGCATGCTTTTGTGTGAAATTTCAGTCTGCTTAATTAAAAATGCTAAGAAGCCGGTTATACTTAATAGAAATCATTGTAATATGTATTAGTCATCATTTTAAATGGATTTTACCTTTTTTATTTCTTTTTTTAAACTTAATGTGTGCAGTGTCCATTACTTTCTGTCCTAACCCTACAAGGGGGCTGTGGTCTCTACAGGAAGGCTTATCTAGCATGATGTAATTTATTGTGACATAAGATGGCTTAGACCTGGATTAAAAGTGTTGTACTCTCAATATCACTGGACCTCGCTAGGATTAGCAAGCAAATTGATATTGCAACTCCATGGTAAGGAAGAATAACAAGAGATTGTTTAGCGTGGTGGACATCCCTTTAGCGTGCCCTGTACCTTCAATGGATATTGTGACACTAAATATTACAAGTTGAAAGTTATGTGCTCATATTACAAGTTGAAAGTTATGTGCTGTGCTCAATAGCAACATATAATAGAGACCTTAAGTAAAGTGTTAGGGCTACATAAAAAGTTGAACAAAACCCATGTAAAACATTTTAAAATAAAGTATTAAGCATAATATATATATATATATATATATATATATATATATATATATATATATATATATATATATCAGTGTCCCCATAAGGCCAGATTTTGTAAGTGGCTCAGCAGTTAAACAGTTAATAAATTAACCATGCCTTGGGCCGATCACAAAATCTAGTGTTAGAGGGAGCACTGCTATATATATATATATATATATATATATATATATATATATATATATATATATATATATACTGTATATATATATATATAATGTAAAAGATATATTTATTATTTAAATAAGTGTATAAAAAGTGTTTATACGTTTTATGACAAGGTGTTGAATGGGAAGGGTTCAAAAGCCTGTGTGTGTATATATATATATATATATATATATATATATATACAGACAGCAGGCAGGCCAGCACTCATGGTTATAATTTCATCCACTCAGGGTGCTTCCATGGTATTGATAGTAGTAAAGAATTGGGATGCACTCGCCAGGATTTCCAAAGTTACCATTTATTGTAACGTTTCGGGGTGTTACCCCCTTCGTCAGACAATACAAAATAACAATACAGACCCTACTTACCACTATGCCTTTTAAACTAACCTAAGTGATACAGTTCCAGATCACCACCTGTAATGCCACTCCCACTATCAGCAATCAACAGGTGGAGACCCCCAACTGTATATCCAATGTTTGTAACTACTCAATCCTATAAACATGAACACCAAAAGATCAATAATCATGAAAGAACCACAGAGCAATATGTATGCATAACAGTATTAAGAACAGGTTTTGAGCAGTGAAAGCCCCACAGTTAGTGTGATATCAGTACTTGATTAGCCGTATGTGCCATATTAAAGTTACGGCCGTCAGAGGGTTGCCATAGCAACCATACATAACAACAAAGGCCCCCAAATCTGGGTAAGGCATATTATGGCTAATCATCAGTACAAGAAAACGGAGGAGTGCCCAACCTCCAGTCAATCAGACCAGCCACCCAACACACCGTATAGCAAGGCAGATCAGATACACTGTACATCGTAACAGCACAAATAGTGTTAAAACAGCTATGGCATGTAATGAGAAAAATAGCTGTATGGCTGGCTCGCAACCTCAAGTGCTGTGTAAATAAAATACATATCAGCGTTCCCAGCGCAGCCAAATAATACCCAATGTAGAGGTGTGTCATTGAGAGCCAATCAGGGGGATAAGCTCAACAGAACATGATGTATCCCCAGAGCATAATGTGGGGAAGCATTCAAACAAAAAGTTATAGTGACCAATCAGGAATCAGTTGGGGACATAAAAGGGAAGAGGAGCGAAATGGCCTAAGGGATGTACATAAAGTCTATGATAGTAGAAAAATGTATGGAAAACATTATAGAAAACAATGCCAGTCCACATGGACATTTAAACCATTTGGAGCCAAGGTCCCCAGTCTGTGGATCCACTTTGATTCTCTTTGTAGAAGAATTTTCCCTCTGTCCCCACCTCTGGATAAAGGTGCTACGTGATCAATGATAGTGTACTTCAAATCAATCATTGTATGTCCTTTTTGGACGAAGTGTCTTGCCACCGGTTGATCCGATGTTCCCTTCTGTATGGCAACGCATATTGATGACCTGTGGTTGGCCATTCGTGTCCTCAAGTCATCAGTCATTTTTTCAACATAAAATAGGCCACGAGTGCAGTGGAGTAGATAAACAATATACGTGGTTGTACACGTCAGGAGATATCTATGCTTATACTTCATCTTCTTAGTAGGGTGAGTTAAGCATGGTCCTGTCTGTAGGGAACTGCATGTGGTACAGCCAATGCATCTGAAGCAACCTGGTTTTGTTTTCTTTAACCAGGACTTCTTAAAATAACATTGGCGGGGGTCCATCTTTACCAGTATGTCCATTAATGATGTGGCCCTACGAAAGCCCATGCATGGTGGTACCATATTGTTGAATGGCAATGCTGGATCACTCTTCACATTGTCCCAGTGCTTGTTGAAAGAGTCCCTGAGGCTTGATTTGTCACTTGTGTACGTTGTCACAAAAGTGAGTTGTTCCTGTGGTCCACAGGTTTTAGGGGTATCCAGTTCCATCAACTGTTTACAAAGTATCTTAGAGGGGTACCCTTTTTCCTAGAACCTTGTATACATTTCCTCCATCTGCTGCTGTGTTTTCTCCTCATCCGAGTTGTTTCTTTGGACCCTTTTGAATTGTGATTTAGGCAGGTATCTCTTGAGCGACGGTGGGTGACCACTGACAAATGAGAGAAGAGAGTTCCTATCCGTGTCCTTTCTATAGAGTGTACTTTTCAGAAGGCTTCCATCCTAGTATAGTTTTAGATCCAAAAAGTGAATCATTCTGTCATTCATCTCAATTTTGAATTTGAGTGCCGGATAGGCGTTGTTCAGGCTCTGAAACCATAAGTCCAATGTGGCTCTGCTGCCTCTCCAGATTAACATCAGATCATCAATGTAGTGTCTGTAAAATAATATGCATACATCTTTGAACAATTCCGTATCATTGGTTTCGAATTCCGCCATATACAAGTTGGCGTAAGACTGGGCCACATTGGACCCTATCGCTGTCTCCGTTTTCTGTAGATACAAGTGATGTTCAAAACGGAAATAGTTCATAGTGAGGCAGAATTCTAGTAGGTTGATTAGAATCTCATTTTGTCCAGGTAGCCTTCGTTGAAGACAGCAGTCAGGTAAGTGTCAATCTTTACCTTGATGCTTTTGACTGGATCAGAGTCGTGGGTAAGTTTCAGTGTAATTTAACTGCTTCATAATTTCTTTCCTCATAATTTTGCAGGACAATCCCACCCCCTCTTGTCAGCCTGGTGGATCACAATGTTGGTTTGCTGAGGCAATTTCTTCAGTGCAAGTCTTTCAATGCACTGAGGTTATTATGTTTGCTGGTATTTACTTTGCTGATGGTAGTTTCCATCTCGGATTGCATAAGCCTTATAAAAGTTTTGATACTGGCGTTATTGCTGACAGGGTCAAATTTAGATGTGAACTTAGTGGTTGATCCATTTCTTGCTTTTTGGGAAAGACTTCCCTCAGTCTCATGTTGTGTTGAAATTTCTGCGTGTCATATTACAAGTTGAAAGTTATGTGTTGTGCTCAAGAGTAACATATAATAGAGACCTGAAGTAAAGTATTAGGGCTCCATAAAAAGTTTAACAAAACCTATGTAAAACATTTTAAAATAAAGTATTAAACATAATATATATATATATATATATATATATATATATATATATATATATATATATATATATATATATATATATATATATATATATATATATTATCAGTGTCCCCATAAGGCCAGAATTTTGTAAGGGGCTCAGCAGTGAAACAGTTAATAAATTAACCATGCCTTGGGCCGATCACAAAATCTGGTGTTAGAGGGAGCACTGAGATATATATATATTAAATGTAAAAGATACATTTATTATTTAAATGTATAAAACTTAAGCCGTGTTAGTGCTGAATAGCTCTAATATTTTTGTGTTTCACTTGTAATCTAGCCCTTAGTGTTTAGTGAATACTAGATGAACAAGGAGTCAGGTTTGCCCATGCTCTGAAGAGGATAGAATGCAACTTAACTTAGTAACATACCAGCTCTCCCATTTCCCTGAGTGCAGGGTGTAACATATCCCAGCCTGATATCACTGTCCCTTTAAGACTGCCTTCCCTGCTTCAATCATGCTGGTTTGGGCAGTATTTGCATTCAACTTACCTGCCTAATTAATCATTCATACACCTGATTCCCTCAGCCTCTTTATAAGTCTTCTCAGGTCTAATGTGCATTGCATTAACTTTGAAGTTGTGTTCCTGAACAGCAGAGGTCTGTGACTGTTCCTGCATGGATTTTACCAACTTATTCAAGCTACAGCCTTTCCTTTTACCTATGCTTAAAATCATCTAATCGCAAGTATCCAAATAATTCCATTTTGTTTCCTGGACACTGCTACTTAACAAACGCTGAACTTTATTATAAATTACAAGTATGCATTTCGTTATCATCACTCTCTAATTACTGCAACAGCATCTTACTCAGAACTTTATAACTATTATCTGCTACAAGTTGTCATAGCTGAAATATCCTACTGCAAATATGTTAATATATTCAGAACTCTGCATCTATGTGTTCAGTTAAAAGATTCTCCATAATATGCACAAACAGTAATTAATGCCTTAAACTTGCAACTTGTCTATCACCTGTGCTGCTCTGCTTAATTCTGACATACAGCTCTATATAATATTATGTACTGTGAACCTGCAACAAACCTTAGTTTGCATCTATGAGTCAATCTTCTACCAGTTTACTCTGAAGCCTGAACATTCCACATTGCTATATTTTTCTCTCATTGAATCCTGCAGCTACTCCTATTTACTAACTATAAGTCAGAGTGAAGCCAGGATATATTGTATACATATGTTGCACTCTCCATGAATTCTACAATAACTTCTAGCAACTATGAATCACAGAATGTCATCTATCCACATCCAGGATACTCTTCCCCGGGTCAGGGGTCGGTGTCTCCAAATCCCTACCACTGCCTCGAGGGTCTGTGTCCTGAGCGCATGTACACCGGAACATGACAGAATTTCGTCCTGACACAGAAAGTCCCGCTGTGTCGGGACGAAATGCGTAGAGACCCGCCCCCTTGTATTGATCCAGTGAGGCCTCTGTAGTTCCCGGTCTGCAGTTGGGAACATAATGGCTTGTGTGCCGAGGATCATTATATCAAGGTATTTACTATCTGTGTATACCCATTCGTATATTTGTACAATTTGCGGGACAGATATAGCCTGCTTTTTATTCATCAACATATACGGAATACCTAGATCCCAGATAAACTTTGGGGATATCGCTATTTACCCGGACCGCAGATCGTTTCCATCTTCCCAGGAGTTGGGGACTGCTGTCTTCTGGAGCTGTCTTGCCGAATCCGCGTGATGTGGGATAAGTTACTTTCGTAACGCTGACACATCATGTTACATGCTGTTTTTTTTTACCTCTTGTGAGTTGCCACTTGTTATGTGTGTATTAAATATCCTTTACTCTACATTTGAGTCTGCGCTCTTCTCCTCTCTTTTAAGAATCATTACACTACAAGGTTTGTGGAACTGCCTTTAAAAAAGGAGCTGTTGGACGTTCATGTTATAGACATATATATGTTTATATATTTTTATTACAGATATATCTGTGTATGATCATTGAATTATATAGGATCATTTTTTGTATTGTGTGTATATACCTATATTACATATATATCCGTTTATGATAATTGAATCAAATAGGATCCATTCCTGCATTCTGCATTGTGTATTTTCAATCACTGTGGATTTTACATATATTTAATGTAATAATTATTTTTTAACTATAGAATATTTACATTTAGATTAAGGATTAGCGCTACTGGGTGTACTTAGTTACACTATATTTTGTTTTTACTAGATAAATATTATTAACCCCTATTCTACTGCCCCTAACATCGCCGCCACCTACCTACATTTATTAACCCCCTAATCTGCTGCCCCCAATGTCGCCGCCACTATACTAAATTTATTAACCCCTAAACCTAAGTTTAATCCTAACCCTAACACCCCTAACTTAAATATAATTAAAATAAATCTAAATAAAATTCCTATCATTACCTAAATTATTCTGATTTAAAACTAAATACTTACCTATCAAATAAACCCTAAGCTAGCTACAATATAACTAATAGTTACATTGTAGCTAGCTTAGGGTTTATTTTTATTTTACAGGCAAGTTTGTATTTATTTTAACTTGGTAGAATAATTACTAAATAGTTATTAACTATTTACTAACTACTTAGTTAAAATAAATACAAATTTACCTGTAAAATAAAACCTAACCTGAGTTACACTAACACCTAACATTAAACTACAATTAAATAAATTAAATTAATTAAATACAATTACCTAAATTACAAAAAACAAACAAAGACTAAATTACACAAAATAAAAAACAAATTATCAGATATTTAAACTAATTACACCTAGTCTAATAGCCCCAAAGAAATCAGCTCTTTTACCTGTAAAAAAAAATACAAACAACCGCCCAACAGTAAAACCCACCACCCACACAACCAGCCCCCCAAATAAAATCCTTATTAGAAAAACCTAAGCTCCCCATTGCCCTGAAAAGGGCATTTGGATGGGCATTGCCCTTAAAAGGGCATTTAGCTCTATTGCTGCCCAAACCCTAATCTAAAACCCACCCAATAAAAAAAAACTAATACTAACCCCCGAAGATCCACTTACAGTTTTAAAGACCGGACACCCATCCTAAATGCCGGGAGAAGTCCTCAGCGAAACGGCAAGAAGTCCTCAATGAAGCCTGGAGAAGTCTTTATTCAAGCTGCCAAGAAGTGGTCCTCCAGACGGGCATCTACTATCTTCATCCATCCGGCGTGGAGCGGGTCCATCTTCAAGACATCCGGCGAGGAGCATCCTCTTCTTTTCCGACGACTACCGACGAATGAAGGTTCCTTTAAATGACGTCATTCATGATGGCGTCCCTTTAATTCCGATTTGCTGATAGAATTCTATCAGCCAATCGGAATTAAAGGTGAAAAAATCATATTGGCTGATGCAATCAGCCAATAGGATTGAGCTTCAATACTATTGGCTGATCCAATCAGCCAATAGGATTGAGCTTGCTAGGGGTTAAATATCTGATAATTTATCTGATAGTTTAAATATCTGATAATTTCTTTTTTATTTTGTGTAATTTAGTGTTTGTTTGTTTTTTGTAATTTAGGTAATTGTATTTAATTAATTTAATTTATTTAATAGTAGTTTAATGTTAGGTGTTAGTGTAACTCAGGTTAGGTTTTATTTTACAGGTAAATTTGTATTTATTTTAACTAGGTAGTTAGTAAATAGTTAATAACTATTTAGTAACTATTCTACCGAGTTAAAATAAATACAAACATGCCTGTAAAATAAAAATAACCCTAAGCTAGCTACAATGTAACTATTAGTTATATTGTAGCTATCTTAGGGTTTATTTTATAGGTAAGTATTTAGTTTTAAATAGGAATTATTTAGTTAATGATAGGAATTTTCATTTAGACTTATTTTAATTGTATTTAAGTTAGGGGGTGTTAGGGTTAGGGTTAGAAAGGTTTAGGGGTTAATAAATTTAGTATAGTGGTGGCGACGTTGGGGCGGCAGATTAGGGATAATAAATGTAGGTAGGTGGCGGCGATGTTAGGGTTGGGAAATTAGGGGTTAATAATATTTAAATAGTGTTTGCAATGCGGGAGTGCGGCGGTTTAGGGTTAATATGTTTATTATAGTGTTGACGATGTCGGGAGCAGCAGATTAGGGGTTAATAATTTTATTTTAGTGTTTGTGATGCGGGAGGGCCTCGGTTTAGGGGTAATAGCCGGTAGTTTATGGGTGTTAGTGTACTTTTTAGCACTTTAGTAGCGTAAAACTCATAACTACTGACTTTAGATTGCGTTACGAATCTTGTGGGATAGGCTGTACCGCTCACTTTTTGGCCTCCCAGAAAAAGCTTGTAACATCGGCGCTATGGAAGTCCCATTGAAAAAAGACTTTACGCAAATTGTGTAAGTTCATTTGAGGTACGGCCAAAAAAGTGTGCGGTACAGCTGCACCTACAAGACTCGTAATAGCAGCGGTAGTGAAAAAGCAGCGTTATAACCCATAACGCTGCTTTTTTACTCATAACGCAAAACTCGTAATCTAGCCGTAAATTATTTCATAGCCTTTTAAACAGGCAAACCATACAAGATATGAAAGCTAAGGCACACAAATCTGATTCCTAACTACTACATGTTCTATAGATTCCAATACATTTAGTTACCTGGCCAGAGATTGATGAGTATTAAAGGATATGATGATTATTAAACTACAACAGTTTTAGCTTGTTAGACTTTGCCTCAGCAAGCATAAATAATGAGCTACCTCTTCCATAATTTAGAAAAGAAAATGTGAGTTCATATCCTCTTTTTTTTTTACTTTTTTTTTTAAATTAATTTGTAGGAAATTATATTTTACAAGGTAACATTTGTTGTCAGGCTATACCATGGAGACAACAAAATTAGTTTGAATATGTTCTATGTATTTCTAAATAGATATTCCTGTACATATCTGTATATATCTATACCTATATATAATTATATATATATATATATATATATATATATATATATATATATATATATATATATATATATATATATGTATATATAAATATATATATATATATATATATATATTGTACCGAAATACCATCAGATAAATTAAGAAATATTTAGTTATGAAAAAAAAGAACATATTGGAATGTGAAATATTCATATTTTCATGTTGGTTTAGCGCAAATCAGAATATGCGATCAAGTTTGCGGGAGAGTGGGGTGTTTTTTTTCTACTTTTTTTCTCCATATGATTTGTAACTTTAGATTTTTGTGCTTGTCGGGATAGCGCAAGAGTTAAAACAGTTTACTTTCAACTTGTAATATGAGAACAACCTGATGATCGCAAAAATCATACTTCTAGCGCAATTAATGCTCAAGCGAGAGTGTTAATTTGTGCTCCACTCGTAATCTGGCCCAAAGTGTTTACAGGTTGTTATATCTCAAATTTCCCAGAGCCTCTGGGAAGAACTAGGTAAATACTGTCTGTGTAACTTGTGATATGCAGTCATTAGAGATAGTGACTCATAGCTTTATTTAATCTATGGGAGTTGTGGTAGATTAAAGTGACATGAAAGTCAAAATTAAACATACATGATTCAGAAAGACACTTTAAAAATAACATTTACCAAATGTACTTTCTTCTCTTAGTATAATATGCATATGTAGATATCCTCAGTTATTGGTGGTGACACATATTTTCTCTTGTCATTGGCTCACCAGGTCTACCCAGCTAGCTGTCTGAAGTGCAGTTCAGCTTTGGGGCTGACTTTACCTATGTGTTTAATCCATTTGCAGGAGTAAAACACATAGTTAAATGTTATATATATATATATATATATATATATATATATATATATATATATATATATATATATATATATATATATATATATATATATATTTATATTTATGTTATAGAATATTTTTTAAATCTGTATATACAAACACATAACATATGTGTGTGTGTGCGTGTTTATACATACATACATGCATACACACATATACATTTATATAATAAAACAATAAAAGCTGGATTTGTATCAGCTGCAAGGCCTATAAAGGATGCAGCTTCACCAAACTAAATTTTAGGTGCAGCTGGTGGGGGGAAGTGGGGGCACCAATGGGTGTCTTGTTACTCATTTTAAGGTGCCAGTAGCTTCCTGGCACCCTGCTCTAAATTATTTTCTTTTTACACTGTTATGTCCCATTTAGGATGTCAAATTTCAACCTGAAAGTTGATAATATTCCATTGTCCAAAGCTTAAAGGGACATGAAACCCAAAATGTTTCTTTTATGATTCAGATAGAGATTGGGAATATATTTTTAAACAACTTTTCAATTTTTTTTATTATTTAATTTGCTGATTGGTGGCTGCATATATACAGTATACCGATTGTCATTGGCTCACCCATGTGTTTAGTCAGCAACCAGTAGAAAATGAATACCAAGAAAATTAAGAAAAATTGATAATAGGAATCATGAAAGAAAAAATGTGGATTTCATATAGGGATGGGCGAATGTGTTTATTTTCAAATTTGAATGTTAGAATGAATGTTATTGTAGAAATTCGATTTACATAATAGAATGTTGATAAGAACGAATATTCTTAAAAATTCGATTTTCGAATGTTATTTACAGTTTTCGAATGTTACATTTGAATTCGAATGTCACATTCGGATTCGAATGTCACTTTCGAATTCGAATATTACATTTATAAAACACAATTGTAGACTAGAAACACTATTTCGAATTCGAATGTCACATATTACATTTATAAAACACAGTATTAGACTAGAAATACTATTTTGAATTCGAATGTCACATTCGAATCGAATATCACATTCAAATCGAATATCACATTCGAATTGAATATCACATTTATTAAACACAGTTGTAAACTAGAAATACTATTTTGAATTTGAATGTCACATTCGAATTTGAATATTACATTTAAAACACAGTATTAAACTAGAAATACTATTTCAAATTCGAATTTGACATTCGAATGTAGCATTCAAATTCGAATATTACATTTATTCAACACAGTTGTAGACTAGAAATACTATTTTGAATTTGAATGTCACATTCGAATTTGAATATTACATTTCGAAATTGAATGAATACATAGCTAAACAATCTATGATTCAAACGAATATTTTTGAATTTTATTGAATAATTTGAAAATGAAAATTCGAAAATAGAATGTTAGAATGTTATATAAACATTAGAAATTCGATTCAAACATACGAATGTATCAAAATTTGTTTTAAATTTCGAATTTTTAGAAATATTCGCCCATCCCTAGTTTCATATCCCCTTTAAGGGATATGAAACCCAATTTTTTTTTCTTTCATGATTCAGATAGAGCATGCAATTCTAAGCAAATTTCCAATTGACTCCTATTATCAATTTTTCTTCGCTATCTTGGTATCTTTATTTGAAAAGCAGCATTGTAAGCTTAGGAGCCGGCCCATTTTTGGTTCAGGACCTGGGTAGCACTTGCTAATTAGTGACTTTTTCAAATAAAGATACCAAGCGAACAAAGAAAATTTGGTAATAGGAGTCAATTAGAAAGCTGCTTAAAATTGAATTCTCTATCTGAATCATAAAAGAAAAAATGTGGGTTTCATATCCGTTTAAACAGATCTAATTTCATATGACATATGGAAAGAATTTTTCTACCACTATATGAAAACAGTCAGAAAGATTGTGTAGAATTGCGACAACACAATGATCTTTTTTCTGTGATGTTTAAATTGGAAATTACCGTCTACACAAAGAAGCACAACCAAGCCCATAACATTTTTTTTTTAATTTAACTTTTTTTTTTTTTTTTATTAGTTTGTAAGAAATTATATTTTACAAGGTAACATTTTTGTAGTCAAAACCATGATGGCAAATTAAATTCCTCTGAATATTTAAAATGTCAAAGTTTGTTTACACTGTGGTATCTCTCAAGCTTTCCAGGGCTTTTCAGAACTAGATAAATACTGTCTGTAACTTGTGATATGTAGGTATTAGATATAGTGAGTCATAGCTTTATTTAAGCTAAGGGAATATTTTGCTTCTAGCACTTACTAATTCAATTAAATAAAACATGGTATCTCTTCATATATGCTGTGTAACATTTAAGTGATTAGTTATTAATAGCAAAAGAATATTTGTGTTGAAATCCAAACATTATCTAAATTAAAATGTACTTATAAAGGTCCAGCAAATAAGACAATCAAAATTTATCAGTGAAAATGGCTTGACATTTTCAGATATGTAGGGGAAAAGTAAAGTGAAAATGCCAAATAATTTTCTGGAGAAAAATAAGAATGAAAATATTTAAAACATGAAAAATTGGAAGGCTGGATAGATGGAGTACATTAAAGGAATATAAAACCACACATTGTTCTTGCTTGATTCAGACAGAGCATACAATTTAAAAAAAAGTCTCTAATTTACTTCTATTATGAAATGTGCTTCATTTTCATGGTATTCTTTGTTTAAAGGCAAACTTAAAGGGACACTGAAGCCATTTTTTTTTCTTTCGCAATTCAGATAGAGCATGCAATTGTAAGCAACTTTCTAATTTACTCCCATTATCGCATTTTCTTCATTCTCTTGGTATCTTTATTTGAAAAGCAAGAATGTAAGTTTAGATGCCGGCCCATTTTTGGTGAACAACCTGGGTTGTTCTTGCTGATTGGTGGATAAATTCACCCACCAATAACCAAGTGCAGTCCAGGTACTGAACCAAAAATTTGCTGGCTCCTTTGCTTAGATGTCTTCTTTTTCAAATAAAGATATCAATAGAATGAAGAAAAATGGATAATAGGAGTAAATTAGAAATGATTATTTGAAATTCAGAGTGTTATTGCATTGTATTTTTATCATGCACTTGTAAATTATGTAATTCTACTACATTTAGTGGCCCTTTCAAGGGACACTGAACCCACATTTTTTTCTTTCATAATTCAGATAGAGCATGCCATTTTAAGCAACTTTCTAATTTATTCCTATTATAGATTTTTCTTCGCTCTCATGCTATCTTTATTTGAATGTAAATCTTAGGAGATGGCCCATTTTAAGTTCAGCACTCTGGATAGCACTTGCTTATTGGTAGCTTTATCTAGCCACCAATCAGCAAGGGCAACCCAGGTACCCAGGTTTGAACCAAAAATGGGCCGGCTCGAAAGCTTTGCATTCTTGCTTTTCAAATAAACATAGCAAGAGAACAAAGAAAAATTGATAATAGGAGTAAATTAGAAAGTTGCTTAAAATTGCATGCTCTATACATGAAACATGTATAGAAAGAAAAAAATGTGGGTTTAGTGTCCCTTTAAGAGAAACCTAGGTAGGTATTGTGCACGTTTGGAGAAGTACATGGCTAGGAAAAGTGCTGCCCTCTAGTGCTCTTGTAATTATATAACATTCTTGCAAAACTGCTACTATTGAATGCTGTAGATTCGTGTATGCTCCTGTGTTTACTTCCTTGCTTTTCAACAAAGGATAGAACTAACACAATTTAATAATAGAATTAAATTGGAATATTGGTTAAAACTGCATATTCTGTATAAATCAAGAAAGAAAAATGTTGGGTTAAAAGAGATTTTTTAATTTTTTTTTTATTAGTTTTGCAATATTTACAATACAAACATTTCAATAACAATCGTCAACATTCAGATAAGGATTCAAAGAGATTTGTAACGGCACCTCATCAGACTAGAAGATTGTGAGATTAGTTCTATTGAAATCACTAGAGTGCATCTATCTTACAACCATTAACTTCCTACTGCAAAGAACTTCTTCTGTCGAGGATACACAGTAATGTTTTATAAGCTTTACTAAACAAATAAATAATAAAACAAAAAACAAAATTTATGCTTACCTGATAAATTTATTTATTTCCAGATATGGTGTGTCCACGGCTTGAGTAATTACTGTTGGGAATATCACTCCTGGCCAGCAGGAGGAGGCAAAGAGCACCACAGTTAAACTGTTAAGTATCACTCCCTTACCCACAACCTCCAGTTATTCGACCGAAGGGAAATGGAGAAAAAAGACTAACACAAGGTGTAGAGGTGCCTGAGGTTATAGTCCAAAGAACAACTGTCTTAAAATAAAGGGTGGGCCGTGGACTCACCATATCCGGAAATAAATACAATTATCAGGTAAGTATACATTTTGTTTTTCTTTCCTAAGATATGGTGAGTCCACGGCTTGAGTAATTACTGTTGGGAACCAATACCCAAGCTAGAGGACATGGATAAATAGGGAGGGCAAGACAGGCAGTCCTAAACAGAAGGCACCACCGCTTAAAGAGCCTTACTCCCAAAAGAAGCCTCAGCCAAGGCAAAAGTATCAAATTTGTAAAATTTTGAAAAAAGTATGTAGAGAAGACCAAGTTGCAGCCTTGCAAATTTGTTCCACAGAAGCTTCATTTTTAGAAGCCCAAGAAGAGGAAACAGCTCTTGTGGAATGAGCCGTAATTCTCTCAGGAGGCTGCTGTCCAGCAGTCTCATAAGCCAAATGAATTATACTTCGTAACCAAAAAGAAAGAGTAGTAGCAGTAGCTTTATGATCTTTACGTTTCCCAGAGAAACAGACAAAGAGGGCAGAAGACTGCCGAAAATCCTTAGTCGCCTGTAAGTAGAATTTATGAGCATGTACAACATCCAAATTGTGTAACAAACATTCTTTGGAAGAAGAAGGATTAGGACACAGAGAGGGAACAACAATTTCCTGATTGATATTTCTATTAGAAACAATCTTAGGAAGGAAACTTAACTAAGAAGAACTGCCTTATTTGCATGAAAAATAAGATAAGGGGAATCACACTGCAAAGCTGAGAGCTCCGAGACTCTTTGAGCAGAAGAGATAGCAACAAGGAACAAAACCTTCCAAGATAACAACTTAATTTCTATGGAATGCAACGGCTCAAACGGAGCCACCTGTAAAACTTTAAGAACAAGGTTAAGGCTCCAAGGAGAAGCAACAGACTTAAAGACAGGCCTGATTTTGACCAAGGCCTGACAAAAAAATTGCACATCTGGCACATCCGCCAAATGTTTATGTATTAAAACTGATAAAGCAGAAATCTGACAATCCCTTCTACAGGCCTTCCCGAAGAAAAAAAAAAAATTCTAGGAATTCTAATTCTACTCCAAGAGTAGCCCTTGGATTCACATCAATAAAGATATTTACGCCATATCTTATGGTAAATCTTTCTAGTAACAGGCTTGCGAGCCTGAATCATGGTCTCAATGACCGACTCAGAAAAACCACGTTTAGACAGAATTAAGCATTCAATCTCCAAGCAGACAGCTTCAGAGAAATGAGATTTGGATGAAGGAAGGGACCCTGAATCAGCAGGTCCTTCCTCAGAGGTAGTCTCCAAGGTGGGAGAGATGACATCTCCACTAGGTCTTAGAATCACTGACACTCTCTCCTGTTTGATACAAGCAATGACTCATGGAAGGAGAGCAAACGGAGGAAACAGGTATGTC
The DNA here is from genome assembly GCF_027579735.1 of Bombina bombina. Lineage (NCBI taxonomy): Eukaryota > Metazoa > Chordata > Amphibia > Anura > Bombinatoridae > Bombina > Bombina bombina. Next base: position 933,911,377 of record NC_069502.1, on the reverse strand, counting down.
AACCTGAAAACCCAAGGAACCGCCAGAGCATCTATCAGAACGGCCTGCGGATCTCTTGACCTTGAACCATACCTTGGAAGCTTGGCGTTCTGAAGGGACACCATCAGATCTAACTCCGGCACCCCCCATTTGAGGACTAAGCTGGAAAACACCTCTAAATGGAGTTCCCACTCCCGAGATGAAAAGTCTGTCTGCTCAGAAAATCTGCTTGCCAGTTGTCTACTCCTGGAATGTGGATGGCAGATAGACAGCAATTGTGGGTCTCAGCCCACTGAAGAATCAGATTAACCTCCTTCATGGCTAAGGAACTCCAAGTTCCTCCCTGGTAATTGATGTAAGCCACAGAGGTTATGTTGTCTGACTGGAACTTGATAAAATGGGCTGAGGAAAACTGAGGCCAAGCAAATAGAGCATTGTAAATCGCCCTCAACTCCAAGATTTTGTCCGTGGTCACGATCACCCAGGAAGGTCTACGAAAGCATGTGCCCTTAGACAGATGTTCCTGAGAAATCCACCACGGGAGAGAATCCCTTGACGACTGATCTAATTCTATTCTCTGAGACAGATCCGCATGGTCGCCATTCTATTGTATGAGCTTGCACAACTGGAGAGCTCTCAAATAAAATCAAGCAAAAGGAATAATGTCCATCGAAGCCACCATCAGACTCATTACCTCCAAATATTGAGCCACTGAACGATGAGCAGAAGCCTGAAAGAGAAAGGCAAGACGAAATGATTTTGTTTTTCCTGACCTCTGTCAGAAAAATCTTCATCAATAGGGAATCTATTATGGTCCCTAAGAACACTACTCTTGTAACAGGGGAAAGGGAGCTTTTTTTCCAGATTCACATTCCAACCGTGGGAACGAAGAAAAGACTTTGGCCTCTAGTTATCAACGTGTCTACTTTACCTGCCTTCGCCGGCCCAATACGCCCGCCTAAGCTTGCCTATCATCGCCGCCACGGACCTGAATATGCTCGCCAAAGTTATCAAAAAAGCCACGCACCAAGTACGGGGAGATGAGCAGCAGACTGTGTTAGTTATCACTCATCCGATCTCGCTACTCTTAGGCTTTTTTACAGCTTTATTGATAAGCTGCCATTAAGTACCCACACTATACTATACTGTTCTACCCCCTATACCGGCGCCCCCGGAGGTCCCCGCAACTAAATAAAGTTATTAACCCCTAAACCGCCACTCCTAGACCCCGCCGCAACTCTTATAAATGTATTAACCCCTAAACCGCCGCACCCGGACACCGCCGCCACCTACATTATACCTAGTAACCCCTATCCTGCCCCCCCCTATACCGCCTCCACCTATAATAAAGTTATTAACCCCTATCCTGTGGATCCCGGACCTCGCCGCAACTAAATAAATAGTTTAACCCTTAAACCGCCTATCCTGCCCCCCCCTATACCGCAGCAGACTGTGTTAGTTATCACTCATCCGATCTCGCTACTCTTAGGCTTTTTTACAGCTTTATTGATAAGCTGTCATTAAGTACCCACACTATACTATACTGTTCTACCCCCTATACCGGCGCCCCCGGAGGCCCCCGCAACTAAATAAAGTTATTAACCCCTAAACCGCCGCTCCTAGACCCCGCCGCAACTCTTATAAATGTATTAACCCCTAAACCGCCGCACCCGGACACCGCCGCCACCTACATTATACCTAGTAACCCCTATCCTGCCCCCCCCTATACCGCCGCCACCTATAATAAAGTTATTAACCCCTATCCTGTGGATCCCGGACCTCGCCGCAACTAAATAAATAGTTTAACCCTTAAACCGCCTATCCTGCCCCCCCCTATACCGCAGCAACCTATATTAAACTTATTAACCCCTAATCTGCCCCCCCTACACCGTCGCCACCTATAATAAATTTATTAACCCCTATCCTGCCCCCCCCTACACCGCCGCCACTGTAATAAAATTATTAACCCCTAAACCTAAGTCTAACACTAACCCTAACACCCCCTAACTTAAATATTAATTAAATAAATCTAAATAATATTTCTCTTATTAACTAAATTAATCCTATTTAAAACTAAATACTTACCTTTAAAATAAACCCTAATATAGCTACAATATAAATAATAATTATATTGTAGCTATCTTAGGATTTATTTTTATTTTACAGGCAACTTTCAATTTATTTTAACTAGGTACAATAGCTATTAAATAGTTATTAACTATTTAATAGCTACCTAATTAAAATAAAGAGAAATTTACCTGTAAAATAAAAACTAACCTAAGTTACAATTACACCTAACACTATACTATACTTTAATAAATTATTCCTATTTAAAACTAAATACTTACCTGTAAAATAAACCCTAAGATAGCTACAATGTAATTAATAATTACATTGTAGCTATTTTAGGATTTATATTTATTTTACAGGTAACTTTGTATTTATTTTAGCTAGTTAGAATAGTTATTATTAGGGGTGTTTAGAGTCGGGGTACATGTTAGGGTGTTAGGTGTAGACAGCTCCCATAGGAATCAATGGGATGTCTGGCAGCAGCAAACATGAACTTTCGCTATGGTCAAACTCCCATTGATTCCTATGGGATCCGCCACCTCCAGGTACGCTGGGCCGAAAAAGTGCCGAGCGTACCTGCTAGTTTTTTGATAACTAGCAAAAGTAGTTAAATTGTGCCGAACTTGTGTGCGGAACATCTGGAGTGACTTAAGAATCGATCTGTGTCGGACTGAGTCCGGCGGATCGAAGCTTACGTCCCTATATTCTACTTTTGCCGGTGTCTAGGGCTTGATAACTAAGGCGAATCAGCTTCGCCACAAATACGCTGCGGAATTCCAGCGTATTTGAGGTTGACGGCTTGATAACTAGAGGCCAATATCTCTGTGTGAGATTTTGCTAGTTGAAAAGATGGTGCCTAAACCAATATGTTGTCCAGGTAGGGTGCCAAAGCAATTTCACGAGAACGGATCACTGCCAAAAGAGCCCCCAGAACCCTTGAAAAAATTCTGGGAGCCGTGGCTAGACCAAATGGAAGGGCCATAAACTGAAAATGTTTGTCCAGAAAGGCAAATCTCAGGAATCTGTGATGGTCTCTATGAATAGGAACATGAAGATATGCTTTCTTTAGGTTTATGGTTTTCATGAAGTGACCCTCTTGTACTAAAGGAAGAATGGAGCATATAGCCTGCATCTTAAAGGATAGAACTTTGAGAAACTTGTTTAGACACTTTAAGCCTAGAATAGGACGGAAAGTTCCCTCTTTTTTGGGAACCACAAGTAGAACCCGTGACCCTGTTCCTGCACGGGAACTGGAACTATCACTCCCAGGGAGGAAAGATGTTGTATACATTTCAAGAACGCCTCTCTCTTTATCTGGTCTGCAGATAATCTTGAGAGAAGGAATCTGCCTCTGGGAGAAAAAGTCTTGAATTCCAATTTGTAACCCAGGGATACTATGTCCACAGTCCAGGGACCTGGGACATCTCGTATCCAGGCTTGAGAGAACTGAGAAAGTCTGCCTCCCACCAGATCTGATCCCGGATCGGGGGCAAACCCTTCAGACTGATTTGGAATCAGCTGCGGGTTTCTTTGATTGTTTCCCCTTGTTCCAAGATTGATTGGGTTTCCAAGAAGACTTTGATTGTTCCTGCTTAGAAGAGGAAGGGGAAGGCTTTCCTCTGAAGTTATGAAAGGAACGAAAATTACTCTGACATCCCTTAGGCCTATTCTTCTTATCTTGAGGTAGAAAATACCCTTTTCCACCCGTAATATCAGAGATAATTTCTGCCAAACTGGGTCCAAACAAAGTTTTGCCCTTGTAAGGAATTGCTAGAAGCTTGACTTTAGAGGAAACGTCCGCAGACCAGGATTTCAACCATAATGCCCTGCGGGCTAGGACAATGAAACTAGAAGTTTTAGCTCCTAGTCTAACAACCTTTAAAATGGCATCTGCAATACAGGAATTGGTCAATTTAAGAGCTTTAATCCTATCTTGAATTTCATCCAAGGAAGTCTCTACTTGAAGAGAATCAGACAAGGCATCAAACCAATAAGATGCAGCACTAGTCACGGTGGCAATACACACCGCAGGTTGCCATTGAAGACCTTGATAAACATAAATCTTTTTCAAATAATCCTCCAGCTTCTTGTCCATCGGATCCTTAAAAGAGCAGCTATTCTCAATAGGAATAATGGTTCTCTTAGCCAGAGTGGAAATGGCCCCTTCAACTTTGGGTACTGTATACCAAGGGTCTTTAATGGAGTCCTCGACAGAAAACATTTTCTTAAAAATGGGAGATGGGGAAAAAGACACCCCTGGTTTCTCTGATTCCTGTGAGATAATCTCCATAGCACGGTCCAGCACAGGAAAAACTTCTGAAGTGGAAGGTTCATCAAAGAAACTATTAAGTTTACTAGATTTCTTAGGAGTGACAATGACAGGGGTATCAGAGTCATCTAAAGTAGCTAAAACCTTCTTTAACAATACACAAAGGTGTTCAAGCTTATATCTGAAGGATACCACCTCAGTCTCAGAAGAAGGAATTATACTGTCCGAATCTGAGATTTCACCCTCAGAAAGTCCCAATGTATATTCCTCATCAGACTTATGAGAAAGGGCAACTTGGGAAGCAGAACTGAGGACAGGCACCTTACTTTCTGAATATCTAGATTTCCTCTTGCGTTTTTCCCTGTAATCTGGGAATGGCAGCGAATGCCGTAGATACCACTGAAGATACCTGGGCAGCAATTTCTGCTTTTAAATAAACTCCACTAGGAGTTATAGAGGAACCACAGGGCACTGCATGTAATGCCATTGAGGCTTGGGACGTAGCAGGAGAAAGCTGAGGTATTATATTAACAGCATCATCCTGAGAGACATTATGCTAAAAAATTTTACCTTTATTTTACAAGGTTTTCTTGACACATGAAGAACAAAATTTCATAGGAGCTGCAATTTGTGCATTTAAACATAATAAGCATGAATTCATGAGAGCAGGTTCTTGCTCCATATCAGACATGTTGTGAAACAGTAAATAAACTTGTAGAGATAAGTTTCAAAGATTTTAATATTTAATTAAAATAAGCTAAGGAAAAATACACTTTACATTTTATCCCAAATTAAGATCGATCCCCAGCTAAAATTATGTGAGAAAAGTTAAGAAAAAACATTTAATAAATATCAAATAAAGCTCTAAAATACCCCTCAGGCAACCCCATACCTCAATTACTGAGGTGCCTTACCACTACCTATTAAGAACGGATCACCCAGCAATGGAGAAAAACTTTTTCTTTAGAAACGTTATGAAGTAAAGCCGGTCATGTGACCGCAACTGCCGACCTCAAGTTACTGCTGCGACACAAATAGGCACTAAAAATAGCTTCCTGATACACTTCGTACCAGAAATAACCGTTTTTTAAAACCTGACAGTTTAAAATGTTGCATCGTTTTATTTTAAAATAAAGGGGAAATTAATAAGCTGCTGAAATAGAAAATTCAACCTTACTTTCAGTTTAAACTTGTATTGTTTTATCAAGTAAATATGTGTCAGAAATTAAAGCCTAATAAAAACATTTAACCTTTCTTTTTAAAAGAGTTTAAATGTTAGTCTCACACATGCTACAGTGCATACTTCATGCCCCAGTGTAACCCATAAAACAGGATTATCTATGCCTGAATAAAAAAACAGTCACCTAGATTACGAGTTTTGCATTAGAGGCTATGCGGTGCTAACGAGTAGTTTATGCTCACCGCTCACTTACAGACAGTGCTGGTATTACGGGTTTTTACAAACCCAGTGTTAACAGACAAGAAGTGAGCATAGAGAAAAATTTTGCTCCACATCTCACTCCAATACCAGCGCTGCTTACGTTAGCGGTGAGCTGGTGTAACGTGCTCATGCACGATTTTCCCATAGGAATCAACGGGGAGAGCCGGCTGAAAAAAAGTCTAGCACCTGCAAAAAAGCAGCGTAAAACTCCTTAACGCAGCCCCATTGATTCCTATTTTATGTCTACACCTGAGTGTAGTATAATAAAACTTGAATTTAATGCAAAAGTGACAGTAACAAAAACACACTCACACTTTTCAACCTCAAACAAAATGAGGTATGTATATGGCACATTTTGAGGATAGAGAATATGGGAGATTAGGGGCAAAGCCCAAAATGACACAGAAAGACTCCCATTTTAATCATGGAAATAAGAATGGCCACTATAATGAGGGCACACAAAGAAATAACTATATGGGGGGATACTTCCAAATGCCAAAAGAACAAAATTCCAGTCATTTTTTAGGGGGCAGACCAGTGGGGTTGGCACAAAGGACCCCGGGGAAACAAAAAAGAACCATGGAGTACGAAAGAGGGGATGTAGAGGAGGAGTGGGTATCAGAACCAAAGAAGAGAAGAGAAAGAGAAAACTGGAATTAGAGAGTTTTAGCCAGGAAATTTTTAACATTTCTTCAAAGACACTATCCAATGAGGAAGTTAAAGTATTAAAAAAGGGTCTATCTTTCGCTCCAGAAAAAGACCCAGACCCATTTGAAGTGTATATAGACTTACAAAAATTCATTAGAAAATTAACTCTCCAAAGACATTTTTCATCTCATAGAGATTCTTGAGGAATTGGAAATAGAGGCTAATACTATTCCAATTTGTCACACAGAATTGAGGAAAAAATCTACATTCTACCCTTATAAATCCCAGGGGGGATATATTCAAGTTTTTGCATCCCTTATGGAGAAAGAGCTTGAGAACATCTGTAAAATAAGAAAAGAAAATAGGAAAAAAAACCCGAGAAACCTGACCCATGCAGAGAATAAAGCCCTTAAGGCCCTGAAAGAAGATAGAGAAATAGTGATTCGCTCCGCAGATAAAGGCGGGGGGGGGGGGGGGTCATTCAGGATAGAAAGGATTATCTTAGGGAAGCTTTTAGGCTACTAGGGGACGAAACCACATATAAAATTTTAAAGAAAAACTTGATGGCAGACTTTAAGAAAGAATATGATTCATTAATATTGGATGGAAGAAGGGATGAAATTTTAAGTGAAAATGAATATAATTTCCTCAAAGTGATACACCCAGTAATACCCATATATTATCACCTACCAAAGGTCCACAAAAGACTGGTGGACCCCCCAGGGAGACCTATTGTCTCGGGGATAGGGGCCTAACTTCAAACCTTTCAGAATATGTAGACCACATTTTAAAACCGATGGTACCATGTTTGAGATCTTATGTAAGTTATGTTAGATTTATTGAAAAAGGTCCAGTGGGAAGAAGGCTATATGTGGCTAACTATGGACCTAAATGCACTTTACACATGTATCCCACACAGCTTGGGGATAGCTGCAGTAGATTACTTTTTTGATAAAGCTACAATTATTAATGAAAATCAAGGGGATTTTGTTAAGAGAGCCATAAATTTTATTTTAACAAGGAATTTTTTTCTTTTTGAAGATAGATATTTCCTCCAAACCACCGGTACCGCAATGGGCAACAAGTTTGCGCCTGATTTTGCAAATTTGTACATGGGATGGTGGGAGGATCTATTTATCTTCAACAATAGAAATCCATTTGAAAAAAGAGTTATCGAATGGTTCAGATATATCGACAATATTTTGGTCATCTGGCATGGAAGTATAGATGAAGCAGAGGTATTAGTACGATATGTCAATTTAAACACCTTGAACCTAACTTTCACCCACACTATTGATAAAGAGAAAGTCACATTTCTCGATTTGGAATTGACACATAGGGGAAACGAAATAGATACCAAACTTTATAGGAAGGAAACTGACACCAATGGCTACCTCCATGCAAGGAGTGGTCACCATACGAAATGGCTTAAAAACATCCCCTATGGTCAGTTTCAAAGAGCAAGGAGAAATTGTACAGACTTAGAAGTATATGATAAGGAAGCTGAGATCATGGAAAAAAGATTTAGGGCCAAAGAATATTCTGGGGAACTGGTAACTAAAGCACGAGAAAGGACCAGAAGACTAGAATTCAATTTACCTCCAGATGGGACAAGACGAAAAGAAACCAAGAATGGTAGCAGTGATAATAGGGTAAATTTTAATACAAAATATAATGCACACAAGAATATCGAAAAGGCCCTAAATAAATATTGGCCTATTCTTTTGCAAGATCCGGTGTTAAAAAATATTATCCCCAACAAGGGTAAGGTGATATACAGAAAAAAACAATCTATAAAAAATCTGGTGGCCCCAAGTAAACTTAGAAAGAAAGAAACTGGAACTAATTGGTTGAGACAACATACAAGAGGGTTTTTTAGATGTGGGAGAAAAGGCTGCACTTGTTGTACCCATATACACCCTGATAATAAACACTTTTATTCTAGCAAAGATGGAAAAGAACACGACATTAAGGAACTAATGAATTGTAAGACCAATTACGTGGTCTACTTATTAGAATGTTCGTGTGGGAAAAAGTATGTGGGAAGAACAAAAAGAAAAGTAAAGTATAGGTTAACCGAACACCTAAGGAATATTGATATAGGACTTACCTCCCATGGAGTGTCAGCACATTTTCTAGAAGCACATATGAGGGATAATAGTAGTTTAAGAATAAAAGCAATCGAACATGTAAAAAGAGATGAAAGGGGTGGGGATCGCCTTAGGACCCTGAGACAACGAGAGACTTTCTGGATTCATGCACTGGGTACCTTAGAGCCACATGGTATGAATAGAGAGGTTTACCTAGCGGCCTTTATTGAATCCTAGTGCATGTCTCCAGACTAAAATATCTTCTTAATATGTTCTATATAATAAAAAATATCTATAAATTTGAATATCTAAATATTTAAAGATGAAAGAAAATTAATATAGTGAAACTGATAATCAGGAAACTCTATCCATCTATTCTAGATAAGAAATTAAGAAATGAAATAGTTAATCTAATAAAGTGATCAATCTGTTGGGTTTTAATGGTAATAATAGATTACCCCTAAAGATGAATGGTTGGGGTAGGTGAGTAAGGGTATTAATTCGATTAGTCACTATAGTAAAATATCTGTGAATATGTGACCCATCATTTTTGGTACAAACTGACATTACAGAGATATATAATATATTATAAGTATATATTATATTATACACTGTATTTTTATTACACATACACGGTATCCCATACATTTTTATAAGGTGAACAGTCACTATATGTATGGGATATGTAGTATTACATGTATGTGTGTGTGTATATATACCCATTTGATCTGTTTGGTTTGTAATTTGGATAGTATGTCTTTTTAAAATAATTTTCTAAGTCCCCTAAGTAGTGATTCAGAATATATTAAGTTTTATTGTATGAATTTTTATTTATGCATTCTAAAGGGTTCTTGAATGTATATTTTATAAGATTTATAAGTTTTAAGATATTAATCATAGAAATAAAATGTATATTTTTAATTTAACTTATGAATGTATGAATAGCTTGTATTAATTGTATATTTATTTGTATATATATTGTATACTATTGGATCTAAGCATAAGGAAATTAACTGATTATATGTACAAAATATGTGTTATTGACAATAGGAGTGATCACATTGAAATATAACATAACATTATGCAATATGAAATTAAAATGTTTGATATCAGGGTGATGGCTATGAACATACTGGCTTATTGTTCTGATTGATTGTGTCAAACAGATATGTGACTCCGCTATAAATTGACCGGTTACAGGTATGTGGGCATGCCTCTGACGAAGTGGGGAGGAGCCCCACGAAACACGTAAGGCCACGCCCACATCTACACACGCTGTGAGGAGTCAGATCCACAAACACTCTAGCCGGCTTGTGAGTGTTTAGTGGGAATCTGAATGAACCTGGCGTGAACTTTTGTTTGTATATTGTTTGCTCAAAAGACCCTGCAGACACGGTAATATCTGCAAAGAGACTCTGGGACTATGGGTATGCGGTTTTGACTGTGACAGCTTGACCAGAGACCACAGACTTTTGGGAACTAGTGCACGGCTAACTGGGGAACGGAAGCCTGCACATGCGGTGACTGAAGGGGAGACCCATTGCACCGGAAGAGGGTTCGTGGTGAGCAAGTCCCTGGGGCCTTTTGTTATTTGTGCCATATACATACCTCATTTTGTTTGAGGTTGAAAAGTGTGAGTGTGTTTTTGTTACTGTCACTTTTGCATTAAATTCAAGTTTTATTATACTACACTCAGATCAGTCCCTTGCGCTCCTGTCCTCTTTCTCTCTTGTTATATTCCCATCTAGCCACCCTATCCTGCCGGTGGTTTTATCCAGGACACTGCAGTGTGGATTAGAAGACAGAGCTCTAACAAAATATTGATACAAACGATATCCTTTAATGTGTATTTACTTATTCAAAGTCTTCAGATAAGGTTATCTATATTTGGCACTGTGTGTTAAAAACTCTACAGGAGATATATATATATATATATATATATATATATATATATATATATATATATATATATATATATATATATATATATATATATATATCTTTTCAAATACGTACTCTATGTATGTGCATATGCATAGATATTTTAAGATTTAACCTGAAGTCAATCTTTATATTTTGGAATCTTATATCAAATAGCAATATTAATTTAAAGTGGCTTTGATTCTTTTATTAGTTTATTTATTAATTCATTTTATTTGTTGATTTTTTCGTATATATTGGTGGGTTTTTAATGTTAATATCGATATTTATATTTATACATATACATATAAACTTTCCACTCCTGCCAATCAATAGGTGGCGCTCTTTATTGGCAGATCGTTAGATCTTGCCTTTTTTTGGTATTATGTCTACACCTAACACCCTAACATGAACCCCGAGTCTAAACAACCCTAATCTTACACTTATTAGTCTACTCCTAATCTGTCGCCCCGACATCTCCAACACCTGCATTATACTTATTAACCCCTAATCTGCCGCCCCCAACATCGCCGACACCTAAATTATATTTATTAATTCCTAATCTCCCGCCCCCAATGTTGCCGCCACCTACCTACACTTATTAGCCCCTAATCTGCCGCCCCCAATGTCGCCGCCACTATAATAAACATATTAACCCCTAAACCGCCGCACTGCCGCCTCGCAAACATTAGTTAAATATTATTAACCCCTAATCTGTCAGCCCCAACGTCGCTACCACTATATTAAAGTTATTAACCCCTAAACCTAAGTCTAACCCTAAACCTAACACCCCCTAAATTAAATATAATTAAAAGAAATCGAAATAAATATTCCTATCATTAACTAAATTATTCCTATTTAAAACTAAATACTTACCTATAAAATAAACCCTAAGCTAGCTACAATATAACTAATAGTGACATTGTAGCTAGCTTAGGGTTTATTTTTATTTTACAGGCAAGTTTGTATTTATTTAAACTAGGTAGAATAGTTACTAAATAGTTATTAACTATTTAATAACTCCCTAGCTAAAATAAATACAAAAGTACCTGTAAAATAAAACCTAACCTAAGTTATAATTACACCGAACACTACACTATAATTAAATTAATTCCCTAAATTAAATACAATTAAATAAATTAAATAAAATTAGCTAAAGTACAAAAAAACCACACTAAATTACAGAAAATAATAAACAAATTACAAGATTTTTAAACTAATTACACCTAATCTAATCTCCCTAACAAAATAAAAAAAGCCCCCCCAAAATAAAAAAAAGCCCTACCCTACACTAAATTACAAATGCCAAACTTGCCTGTAAAATAAAAATAAACCCTAAGATAGCTACAATGTAACTATTAGTTATATTGTAGCTAGCTTAGGGTTTATTTTACAGGTAAGTATTTAGTTTTAAATAGGAATAATTTAGTTAATGATAGGAATTGTATTTAGACTTATATAAATTATATTTAAGTTAGGGGTGTTAGGTTTAGGGTTATACTTAGGTATAGGGGTTAATAACTTTAATATAGTGGCGGCGAAGTTGGTGGTGGCAGATTAGGGTTTTAATAAATGTAGGTAGGTGGCGGCGATGTTAGCGACGGCAGATTGGAGTTAATAATATTTAACTAGTGTTTGTGAGGTGGGAGTGCGGCGGTTTAGGGGTTAACATATTTATTATAGTGGCGGCGATGTCCAGTTCGGCAGATTAGGGGTTCAAAAAATGTTTTAGTGTTTGCAATGCGGGAGGGCCTCGGTTTAGGGGTTAATAGGTAGTTTATGGGTGTTAGTGTACTTTTTAGCACTTTAGTTGAGTTTTATGCTACGGCGTTGTGGTGTAAAACTCTTAACTATTGACTTTAATATGCGGTACCAGTCTTGACAGGAGAGAGTGTACCGCTCACTTTTTCGCAGACTCGTAATACCGGCGCTATGCAAGTCCCATTGAAAAAAGTAGATAAGCAATTTACGTAAGTGGATTTGCGGTATTTCCAAGTCTGGCCAAAAAAGTGAGCAGTACACCTGTACCTGCAAGACTCGTAATACCAGCGGGCATTAAAAAGCAGCGTTAGGACCGGCCAATGCTGCTTTTTAAGCCTAACGCACAACTCGTAATCTAGCCAAGTGTCTTTTAATTTGTTAAATGCATGGTCTCCCCAACTGGAAGAAAAAGCACTTACTTGCTCCGCTGTCCGGCATGTAGACAGTTACAAGGTATGAGAAGACACAGTTCTTCACAGAGACCTTTGAAAAAGAAAGAACAGAGTAGCCAACTCTGGCTTTCTAAACTAGGGCAGCAATTGTTAGGAAAACTTAGTAAGTACCTCTTTACAAGTTCCTAACTACTTTAAAGCTATCACTACCAGAGTGAAAGAATCGACGTGGAATACGGCTATACCCCAAAACTTGCTAGAAGATGAAAATTTTTCTTCAGACACCTAAACTTCACCTCCTTCATGCACCGAAGGAAAAGAGAATGACTGGGGGTTGTGGGTAAGGGAGTGATACTTAACAGTTTGGCTGTTGTGCTCTTTGCCTCCTCCTGCTGGCCATGAGTGATATTCTCAACAGTAATTACTCAAGCCGTGGACTCACCATATCTTAGAAAAGAAAAAAAACATTATAAAACAGTCCAGTCTGACATATGCACAAAAGAAAACATAAAAAAGTGAAATAAAATAATTTTTTTTAAAAAGACAATCACAACAAGCGTTGACACAGCGAAATAGGACCCTGAGGCAAGATACTTCACATGGGAAATTGAATCTTTAAAGGGTCTGTATACACCAATTTTCCTATAACTGCATGCAATAGACACTACTATAAAGAAGAATATGCACAGATACTGATCTAAAAATCCAGTATAAAACCTTTTTAAAAAAATTACTCTTTCCTGCATATGAAAAGACCCATTATTATACAAACAAAAGCAGTCTGACATCTGTATACATCACTATGCATCTAAAACTTTGGGGCTTGGTTAAGAGTCTGAAAATCAGCACAATGTTATTTAAAAATATGCAAAACTATAAATTTTTTACAAAAGCACACCCAGATGGGTTATATAAATGGATCATCTACAAAAAATGTATGCAAAAAACAATCTAGTGTACAATGTCCCTTTAAATCCCACATGCTGGGTGAATGTTCAGCAGGAAAATCCAGAATGCTCTGGAACACTCTTAAAAGCCTACGGTCAGCCCCTTGTTTGCATCAGTAATATGACCAAGGCTAATTATTATTATAATTTATATTATTGATTTTGGTGGCACCTCTTACAACTTAAGTAAGTCAATAAAGATATTTATTTCCAACAAAGACATTTTGGTCCAGAGGTCAATAATCTCGCCGCAACTAAATAAATAGTTTAACCCTTAAACCGCCTATCCTGCCCCCCCCTATACCGCAGCAACCTATATTAAACTTATTAACCCCTAATCTGCCCCCCCTACACCGTCGCCACCTATAATAAATTTATTAACCCCTATCCTGCCCCCCCCTACACCGCCGCCACTGTAATAAAATTATTATTAAAATTATTAACCCCTAAACCTAAGTCTAACACTAACCCTAACACCCCCTAACTTAAATATTAATTAAATAAATCTAAATAATATTTCTCTTATTAACTAAATTAATCCTATTTAAAACTAAATACTTACCTTTAAAATAAACCCTAATATAGCTACAATATAAATAATAATTATATTGTAGCTATCTTAGGATTTATTTTTATTTTACAGGCAACTTTCAATTTATTTTAACTAGGTACAATAGCTATTAAATAGTTATTAACTATTTAATAGCTACCTAATTAAAATAAAGAGAAATTTACCTGTAAAATAAAAACTAACCTAAGTTACAATTACACCTAACACTATACTATACTTTAATAAATTATTCCTATTTAAAACTAAATACTTACCTGTAAAATAAACCCTAAGATAGCTACAATGTAATTAATAATTACATTGTAGCTATTTTAGGATTTATATTTATTTTACAGGTAACTTTGTATTTATTTTAGCTAGTTAGAATAGTTATTATTAGGGGTGTTTAGAGTCGGGGGTACATGTTAGGGTGTTAGGTGTAGACAGCTCCCATAGGAATCAATGGGATGTCTGGCAGCAGCAAACATGAACTTTCGCTATGGTCAAACTCCCATTGATTCCTATGGGATCCGCCACCTCCAGGTACGCTGGGCCGAAAAAGTGCCGAGCGTACCTGCTAGTTTTTTGATAACTAGCAAAAGTAGTTAAATTGTGCCGAACTTGTGTGCGGAACATCTGGAGTGACTTAAGAATCGATCTGTGTCGGACTGAGTCCGGCGGATCGAAGCTTACGTCCCTATATTCTACTTTTGCCGGTGTCTAGGGCTTGATAACTAACGCGAATCAGCTTCGCCACAAATACGCTGCGGAATTCCAGCGTATTTGAGGTTGACGGCTTGATAACTAGAGGCCAATATCTCTGTGTGAGATTTTGCTAGTTGAAAAGATGGTGCCTAAACCAATATGTTGTCCAGGTAGGGTGCCAAAGCAATTCCACGAGAACGGATCACTGCCAAAAGAGCCCCCAGAACCCTTGAAAAAATTCTGGGAGCCGTGGCTAGACCAAATGGAAGGGCCATAAACTGAAAATGTTTGTCCAGAAAGGCAAATCTCAGGAATCTGTGATGGTCTCTATGAATAGGAACATGAAGATATGCTTTCTTTAGGTTTATGGTTTTCATGAAGTGACCCTCTTGTACTAAAGGAAGAATGGAGCATATAGCCTGCATCTTAAAGGATAGAACTTTGAGAAACTTGTTTAGACACTTTAAGCCTAGAATAGGACGGAAAGTTCCCTCTTTTTTGGGAACCACAAATAGGTTGGAGTAGAACCCGTGACCCTGTTCCTGCACGGGAACTGGAACTATCACTCCCAGGGAGGAAAGATGTTGTATACATTTCAAGAACGCCTCTCTCTTTATCTGGTCTGCAGATAATCTTGAGAGAAGGAATCTGCCTCTGGGAGAAAAAGTCTTGAATTCCAATTTGTAACCCAGGGATACTATGTCCACAGTCCAGGGACCTGGGACATCTCGTATCCAGGCTTGAGAGAACTGAGAAAGTCTGCCTCCCACCAGATCTGATCCCGGATCGGGGGCAAACCCTTCAGACTGATTTGGAATCAGCTGCGGGTTTCTTTGATTGTTTCCCCTTGTTCCAAGATTGATTGGGTTTCCAAGAAGACTTTGATTGTTCCTGCTTAGAAGAGGAAGGGGAAGGCTTTCCTCTGAAGTTATGAAAGGAACGAAAATTACTCTGACATCCCTTAGGCCTATTCTTCTTATCTTGAGGTAGAAAATACCCTTTTCCACCCGTAATATCAGAGATAATTTCTGCCAAACTGGGTCCAAACAAAGTTTTGCCCTTGTAAGGAATTGCTAGAAGCTTGACTTTAGAGGAAACGTCCGCAGACCAGGATTTCAACCATAATGCCCTGCGGGCTAGGACAATGAAACTAGAAGTTTTAGCTCCTAGTCTAACAACCTTTAAAATGGCATCTGCAATACAGGAATTGGTCAATTTAAGAGCTTTAATCCTATCTTGAATTTCATCCAAGGAAGTCTCTACTTGAAGAGAATCAGACAAGGCATCAAACCAATAAGATGCAGCACTAGTCACGGTAGCAATACACACCGCAGGTTGCCATTGAAGACCTTGATAAACATAAATCTTTTTCAAATAATCCTCCAGCTTCTTGTCCATCGGATCCTTAAAAGAGCAGCTATTCTCAATAGGAATAATGGTTCTCTTAGCCAGAGTGGAAATGGCCCCTTCAACTTTGGGTACTGTATACCAAGGGTCTTTAATGGAGTCCTCGACAGAAAACATTTTCTTAAAAATGGGAGATGGGGAAAAAGACACCCCTGGTTTCTCTGATTCCTGTGAGATAATCTCCATAGCACGGTCCAGCACAGGAAAAACTTCTGAAGTGGAAGGTTCATCAAAGAAACTATTAAGTTTACTAGATTTCTTAGGAGTGACAATGACAGGGGTATCAGAGTTATCTAAAGTAGCTAAAACCTTCTTTAACAATACACAAAGGTGTTCAAGCTTATATCTGAAGGATACCACCTCAGTCTCAGAAGAAGGAATTATACTGTCCGAATCTGAGATTTCACCCTCAGAAAGTCCCAATGTATATTCCTCATCAGACTTATGAGAAAGGGCAACTTGGGAAGCAGAACTGAGGACAGGCACCTTACTTTCTGAATATCTAGATTTCCTCTTGCGTTTTTCCCTGTAATCTGGGAATGGCAGCGAATGCCGTAGATACCACTGAAGATACCTGGGCAGCAATTTCTGCTTTTAAATAAACTCCACTAAGAGTTATAGAGGAACCACAGGGCACTGCATGTCATGCCATTGAGTCTTGGGACGTAGCAGGAGAAAGCTGAGGTATTATATTAACAGCATCATCCTGAGAGACATTATGCTCAAAAATTTTACCTTTATTTTACAAGGTTTTCTTGACACATGAAGAACAAAATTTCATAGGAGCTGCAATTTGTGCATTTAAACATAATAAGCATGAATTCATGAGAGCAGGTTCTTGCTCCATATCAGACATGTTGTGAAACAGTAAATAAACTTGTAGAGATAAGTTTCAAAGATTTTAATATTTAATTAAAATAAGCTAAGGAAAAATACACTTTACATTTTATCCCAAATTAAGATCGATCCCCAGCTAAAATTATGTGAGAAAAGTTAAGAAAAAACATTTAATAAATATCAAATAAAGCTCTAAAATACCCCTCAGGCAACCCCATACCTCAATTACTGAGGTGCCTTACCACTACCTATTAAGAACGGATCACCCAGCAATGGAGAAAAACTTTTTCTTTAGAAACGTTATGAAGTAAAGCCGGTCATGTGACCGCAACTGCCGACCTCAAGTTACTGCTGCGACACAAATAGGCACTAAAAATAGCTTCCTGATACACTTCGTACCAGAAATAACCGTTTTTTAAAACCTGACAGTTTAAAATGTTGCATCGTTTTATTTTAAAATAAAGGGGAAATTAATAAGCTGCTGAAATAGAAAATTCAACCTTACTTTCAGTTTAAACTTGTATTGTTTTATCAAGTAAATATGTGTCAGAAATTAAAGCCTAATAAAAACATTTAACCTTTCTTTTTAAAAGAGTTTAAATGTTAGTCTCACACATGCTACAGTGCATACTTCATGCCCCAGTGTAACCCATAAAACAGGATTATCTATGCCTGAATAAAAAAACAGTCACCTAGATTACGAGTTTTGCATTAGAGGCTATGCGGTGCTAACGAGTAGTTTATGCTCACCGCTCACTTACAGACAGTGCTGGTATTACGGGTTTTTACAAACCCAGTGTTAACAGACAAGAAGTGAGCATAGAGAAAAATTTTGCTCCACATCTCACTCCAATACCAGCGCTGCTTACGTTAGCGGTGAGCTGGTGTAACGTGCTCATGCACGATTTTCCCATAGGAATCAACGGGGAGAGCCGGCTGAAAAAAAGTCTAGCACCTGCAAAAAGCAGCGTAAAACTCCTTAACGCAGCCCCATTGATTCCTATTTTATGTCTACACCTGAGTGTAGTATAATAAAACTTGAATTTAATGCAAAAGTGACAGTAACAAAAACACACTCACACTTTTCAACCTCAAACAAAATGAGGTATGTATATGGCACATTTTGAGGATAGAGAATATGGGAGATTAGGGGCAAAGCCCAAAATGACACAGAAAGACTCCCATTTTAATCATGGAAATAAGAATGGCCACTATAAGGAGGGCACACAAAGAAATAACTATATGGGGGGATACTTCCAAATGCCAAAAGAACAAAATTCCAGTCATTTTTTAGGGGGCAGACCAGTGGGGTTGGCACAAAGGACCCCGGGGAAACAAAAAAGAACCATGGAGTACGAAAGAGGGGATGTAGAGGAGGAGTGGGTATCAGAACCAAAGAAGAGAAGAGAAAGAGAAAACTGGAATTAGAGAGTTTTAGCCAGGAATTTTTTAACATTTCTTCAAAGACACTATCCAATGAGGAAGTTAAAGTATTAAAAAAGGGTCTATCTTTCGCTCCAGAAAAAGACCCAGACCCATTTGAAGTGTATATAGACTTACAAAAATTCATTAGAAAATTAACTCTCCAAAGACATTTTTCTAAGGGTGAAATAGATATAGAAGGGAGAAATGAAAGAAACGAATTTCTGGATGAATCAATTTGTGAGGAAGATTTTGATACTGGGCAGACAGAGGTAGATGAAACACACCTCATAGAGATTCTTGAGGAATTGGAAATAGAGGCTAATACTATTCCAATTTGTCACACAGAATTGAGGAAAAAATCTACATTCTACCCTTATAAATCCCAGGGGGGATATATTCGAGTTTTTGCATCCCTTATGGAGAAAGAGCTTGAGAACATCTGTAAAATAAGAAAAGAAAATAGGAAAAAAAAACCTGAGAAACCTGACCCATGCAGAGAATAAAGCCCTTAAGGCCCTGAAAGAAGATAGAGAAATAGTGATTCGCTCCGCAGATAAAGGCGGGGGGGGGGGGTCATTCAGGATAGAAAGGATTATCTTAGGGAAGCTTTTAGGCTACTAGGGGACGAAACCACATATAAAATTTTAAAGAAAAACTTAATGGCAGACTTTAAGAAAGAATATGATTCATTAATATTGGATGGAAGAAGGGATGAAATTTTAAGTGAAAATGAATATAATTTCCTCAAAGTGATACACCCAGTAATACCCATATATTATCACCTACCAAAGGTCCACAAAAGACTGGTGGACCCCCCAGGGAGACCTATTGTCTCGGGGATAGGGGGCCTAACTTCAAACCTTTCAGAATATGTAGACCACATTTTAAAACCGATGGTACCATGTTTGAGATCTTATGTAAGTTATGTTAGATTTATTGAAAAAGGTCCAGTGGGAAGAAGGCTATATGTGGCTAACTATGGACCTAAATGCACTTTACACATGTATCCCACACAGCTTGGGGATAGCTGCAGTAGATTACTTTTTTGATAAAGCTACAATTATTAATGAAAATCAAGGGGATTTTGTTAAGAGAGCCATAAATTTTATTTTAACAAGGAATTTTTTTCTTTTTGAAGATAGATATTTCCTCCAAACCACCGGTACCGCAATGGGCAACAAGTTTGCGCCTGATTTTGCAAATTTGTACATGGGATGGTGGGAGGATCTATTTATCTTCAACAATAGAAATCCATTTGAAAAAAGAGTTATCGAATGGTTCAGATATATCGACAATATTTTGGTCATCTGGCATGGAAGTATAGATGAAGCAGAGGTATTAGTACGATATGTCAATTTAAACACCTTGAACCTAACTTTCACCCACACTATTGATAAAGAGAAAGTCACATTTCTCGATTTGGAATTGACACATAGGGGAAACGAAATAGATACCAAACTTTATAGGAAGGAAACTGACACCAATGGCTACCTCCATGCAAGGAGTGGTCACCATACGAAATGGCTTAAAAACATCCCCTATGGTCAGTTTCAAAGAGCAAGGAGAAATTGTACAGACTTAGAAGTATATGATAAGGAAGCTGAGATCATGGAAAAAAGATTTAGGGCCAAAGAATATTCTGGGGAACTGGTAACTAAAGCACGAGAAAGGACCAGAAGACTAGAATTCAATTTACCTCCAGATGGGACAAGACGAAAAGAAACCAAGAATGGTAGCAGTGATAATAGGGTAAATTTTAATACAAAATATAATGCACACAAGAATATCGAAAAGGCCCTAAATAAATATTGGCCTATTCTTTTGCAAGATCCGGTGTTAAAAAATATTATCCCCAACAAGGGTAAGGTGATATACAGAAAAAAACAATCTATAAAAAATCTGGTGGCCCCAAGTAAACTTAGAAAGAAAGAAACTGGAACTAATTGGTTGAGACAACATACAAGAGGGTTTTTTAGATGTGGGAGAAAAGGCTGCACTTGTTGTACCCATATACACCCTGATAATAAACACTTTTATTCTAGCAAAGATGGAAAAGAACACGACATTAAGGAACTAATGAATTGTAAGACCAATTACGTGGTCTACTTATTAGAATGTTCGTGTGGGAAAAAGTATGTGGGAAGAACAAAAAGAAAAGTAAAGTATAGGTTAACCGAACACCTAAGGAATATTGATATAGGACTTACCTCCCATGGAGTGTCAGCACATTTTCTAGAAGCACATATGAGGGATAATAGTAGTTTAAGAATAAAAGCAATCGAACATGTAAAAAGAGATGAAAGGGGTGGGGATCGCCTTAGGACCCTGAGACAACGAGAGACTTTCTGGATTCATGCACTGGGTACCTTAGAGCCACATGGTATGAATAGAGAGGTTTACCTAGCGGCCTTTATTGAATCCTAGTGCATGTCTCCAGACTAAAATATCTTCTTAATATGTTCTATATAATAAAAAATATCTATAAATTTGAATATCTAAATATTTAAAGATGAAAGAAAATTAATATAGTGAAACTGATAATCAGGAAACTCTATCCATCTATTCTAGATAAGAAATTAAGAAATGAAATAGTTAATCTAATAAAGTGATCAATCTGTTGGGTTTTAATGGTAATAATAGATTACCCCTAAAGATGAATGGTTGGGGTAGGTGAGTAAGGGTATTAATTCGATTAGTCACTATAGTAAAATTTCTGTGAATATGTGACCCATCATTTTTGGTACAAACTGACATTACAGAGATATATAATATATTATAAGTATATATTATATTATACACTGTATTTTTATTACACATACACGGTATCCCATACATTTTTATAAGGTGAACAGTCACTATATGTATGGGATATGTAGTATTACATGTATGTGTGTGTGTATATATACCCATTTGATCTGTTTGGTTTGTAATTTGGATAGTATGTCTTTTTAAAATAATTTTCTAAGTCCCCTAAGTAGTGATTCAGAATATATTAAGTTTTATTGTATGAATTTTTATTTATGCATTCTAAAGGGTTCTTGAATGTAGATTTTATAAGATTTATAAGTTTTAAGATATTAATCATAGAAATAAAATGTATATTTTTAATTTAACTTATGAATGTATGAATAGCTTGTATTAATTGTATATTTATTTGTATATATATTGTATACTATTGGATCTAAGCATAAGGAAATTAACTGATTATATGTACAAAATATGTGTTATTGACAATAGGAGTGATCACATTGAAATATAACATAACATTATGCAATATGAAATTAAAATGTTTGATATCAGGGTGATGGCTATGAACATACTGGCTTATTGTTCTGATTGATTGTGTCAAACAGATATGTGACTCCGCTATAAATTGACCGGTTACAGGTATGTGGGCATGCCTCTGACGAAGTGGGGAGGAGCCCCACGAAACGCGTAAGGCCACGCCCACATCTACACACGCTGTGAGGAGTCAGATCCACAAACACTCTAGCCGGCTTGTGAGTGTTTAGTGGGAATCTGAATGAACCTGGCGTGAACTTTTGTTTGTATATTGTTTGCTCAAAAGACCCTGCAGACACGGTAATATCTGCAAAGAGACTCTGGGACTATGGGTATGCGGTTTTGACTGTGACAGCTTGACCAGAGACCACAGACTTTTGGGAACTAGTGCACGGCTAACTGGGGAACGGAAGCCTGCACATGCGGTGACTGAAGGGGAGACCCATTGCACCGGAAGAGGGTTCGTGGTGAGCAAGTCCCTGGGGCCTTTTGTTATTTGTGCCATATACATACCTCATTTTGTTTGAGGTTGAAAAGTGTGAGTGTGTTTTTGTTACTGTCACTTTTGCATTAAATTCAAGTTTTATTATACTACACTCAGATCAGTCCCTTGCGCTCCTGTCCTCTTTCTCTCTTGTTATATTCCCATCTAGCCACCCTATCCTGCCGGTGGTTTTATCCAGGACACTGCAGTGTGGATTAGAAGACAGAGCTCTAACAAAATATTGATACAAACGATATCCTTTAATGTGTATTTACTTATTCAAAGTCTTCAGATAAGGTTATCTATATTTGGCACTGTGTGTTAAAAACTCTACAGGATATATATATATATATATATATATATATATATATATATATATATATATATATATATATATATATATATATATATATATCTTTTCAAATACGTACTCTATGTATGTGCATATGCATAGATATTTTAAGATTTAACCTGAAGTCAATCTTTATATTTTGGAATCTTATATCAAATAGCAATATTAATTTAAAGTGGCTTTGATTCTTTTATTAGTTTATTTATTAATTCATTTTATTTGTTGATTTTTTCGTATATATTGGTGGGTTTTTAATGTTAATATCGATATTTATATTTATACATATACATATAAACTTTCCACTCCTGCCAATCAATAGGTGGCGCTCTTTATTGGCAGATCGTTAGATCTTGCCTTTTTTGGTATTATGTCTACACCTAACACCCTAACATGAACCCCGAGTCTAAACAACCCTAATCTTACACTTATTAGTCTACTCCTAATCTGTCGCCCCGACATCTCCAACACCTGCATTATACTTATTAACCCCTAATCTGCCGCCCCCAACATCGCCGACACCTAAATTATATTTATTAATTCCTAATCTCCCGCCCCCAATGTTGCCGCCACCTACCTACACTTATTAGCCCCTAATCTGCCACCCCCAATGTCGCCGCCACTATAATAAACATATTAACCCCTAAACCGCCGCACTGCCGCCTCGCAAACATTAGTTAAATATTATTAACCCCTAATCTGTCAGCCCCAACGTCGCTACCACTATATTAAAGTTATTAACCCCTAAACCTAAGTCTAACCCTAAACCTAACACCCCCTAAATTAAATATAATTAAAAGAAATCGAAATAAATATTCCTATCATTAACTAAATTATTCCTATTTAAAACTAAATACTTACCTATAAAATAAACCCTAAGCTAGCTACAATATAACTAATAGTGACATTGTAGCTAGCTTAGGGTTTATTTTTATTTTACAGGCAAGTTTGTATTTATTTTAACTAGGTAGAATAGTTACTAAATAGTTATTAACTATTTAATAACTCCCTAGCTAAAATAAATACAAAAGTACCTGTAAAATAAAACCTAACCTAAGTTATAATTACACCGAACACTACACTATAATTAAATTAATTCCCTAAATTAAATACAATTAAATAAATTAAATAAAATTAGCTAAAGTACAAAAAAAACCACACTAAATTACAGAAAATAATAAACAAATTACAAGATTTTTAAACTAATTACACCTAATCTAATCTCCCTAACAAAATAAAAAAAGCCCCCCCCAAAATAAAAAAAAGCCCTACCCTACACTAAATTACAAATGCCAAACTTGCCTGTAAAATAAAAATAAACCCTAAGATAGCTACAATGTAACTATTAGTTATATTGTAGCTAGCTTAGGGTTTATTTTACAGGTAAGTATTTAGTTTTAAATAGGAATAATTTAGTTAATGATAGGAATTGTATTTAGACTTATTTAAATTATATTTAAGTTAGGGGTGTTAGGTTTAGGGTTATACTTAGGTATAGGGGTTAATAACTTTAATATAGTGGCGGCGAAGTTGGTGGTGGCAGATTAGGGTTTTAATAAATGTAGGTAGGTGGCGGCGATGTTAGCGACGGCAGATTGGAGTTAATAATATTTAACTAGTGTTTGTGAGGTGGGAGTGCGGCGGTTTAGGGGTTAACATATTTATTATAGTGGCGGCGATGTCCAGTTCGGCAGATTAGGGGTTCAAAAAATGTTTTAGTGTTTGCAATGCGGGAGGGCCTCGGTTTAGGGGTTAATAGGTAGTTTATGGGTGTTAGTGTACTTTTTAGCACTTTAGTTGAGTTTTATGCTACGGCGTTGTGGTGTAAAACTCTTAACTATTGACTTTAATATGCGGTACCAGTCTTGACAGGAGAGAGTGTACCGCTCACTTTTTTCGCAGACTCGTAATACCGGCGCTATGCAAGTCCCATTGAAAAAAGTAGATAAGCAATTTACGTAAGTGGATTTGCGGTATTTCCAAGTCTGGCCAAAAAAGTGAGCAGTACACCTGTACCTGCAAGACTCGTAATACCAGCGGGCATTAAAAAGCAGCGTTAGGACCGGCCAATGCTGCTTTTTAAGCCTAACGCACAACTCGTAATCTAGCCAAGTGTCTTTTAATTTGTTAAATGCATGGTCTCCCCAACTGGAAGAAAAAGCACTTACTTGCTCCTCTGTCCGGCATGTAGACAGTTACAAGGTATGAGAAGACACAGTTCTTCACAGAGACCTTTGAAAAAGAAAGAACAGAGTAGCCAACTCTGGCTTTCTAAACTAGGGCAGCAATTGTTAGGAAAACTTAGTAAGTACCTCTTTACAAGTTCCTAACTACTTTAAAGCTATCACTACCAGAGTGAAAGAATCGACGTGGAATACGGCTATACCCCAAAACTTGCTAGAAGATGAAAATTTTTCTTCAGACACCTAAACTTCACCTCCTTCATGCACCGAAGGAAAAGAGAATGACTGGGGGTTGTGGGTAAGGGAGTGATACTTAACAGTTTGGCTGTTGTGCTCTTTGCCTCCTCCTGCTGGCCATGAGTGATATTCTCAACAGTAATTACTCAAGCCGTGGACTCACCATATCTTAGAAAAGAAAAAAAACATTATAAAACAGTCCAGTCTGACATATGCACAAAAGAAAACATAAAAAAGTGAAATAAAATATTTTTTTTTAAAAAGACAATCACAACAAGCGTTGACACAGCGAAATAGGACCCTGAGGCAAGATACTTCACATGGGAAATTGAATCTTTAAAGGGTCTGTATACACCAATTTTCCTATAACTGCATGCAATAGACACTACTATAAAGAAGAATATGCACAGATACTGATCTAAAAATCCAGTATAAAACCTTTTTAAAAAAATTACTCTTTCCTGCATATGAAAAGACCCATTATTATACAAACAAAAGCAGTCTGACATCTGTATACATCACTATGCATCTAAAACTTTGGGGCTTGGTTAAGAGTCTGAAAATCAGCACAATGTTATTTAAAAATATGCAAAACTATAAATTTTTTACAAAAGCACACCCAGATGGGTTATATAAATGGATCATCTACAAAAAATGTATGCAAAAAACAATCTAGTGTACAATGTCCCTTTAAATCCCACATGCTGGGTGAATGTTCAGCAGGAAAATCCAGAATGCTCTGGAACACTCTTAAAAGCCTACGGTCAGCCCCTTGTTTGCATCAGTAATATGACCAAGGCTAATTATTATTATAATTTATATTATTGATTTTGGTGGCACCTCTTACAACTTAAGTAAGTCAATAAAGATATTTATTTCCAACAAAGACATTTTGGTCCAGAGGTCAATAATCCCTCTCCAAGGGGATTCAAACAATATTATGAACAATAAATATAAACTATGCACACATATATACAACAGTATAAAATATGTGCAAAAATGACCTGTATACCCGTGATGGCTAACCTTGGCACCCCAGGTGTTTTGGAACTACATTTAGGCTCTCTTAAGTCTAGTTGAGCATCATGGGAAATGTAGTTTCGAAACATCAGGGATGTCACAGTCACTGCTATATACCATTCAAATTCTTCAATGCATTAAACAAATGTATACAAAAAAGTAAACAAATTGTTCTTGAATTAAAGGGACAGTCCAATCCAAAATAAACTTACATGATTCAAATAGGGCATGTAATTTTAAACAACTTTCCAATTTACTTTTGGTATTCATAGTTGAAAGCTAAACCTAGGTAGGCTCATATGCTAATTTCTTAGACCTTGAAGGCCGCCTCTAATCTGAATGTATTTTGACAGTATTTCACCACTAGCGGGCATTAGTTCATGTGTGTCATATAGATAACATTAAGCTCACGTACGTGAAGTTACTTAGGAGTGAGCACTAATTGGCTAAGATTCAAGTCTGTAAAACTGAAATAGGGGGCAGTTTGCAGAGACTTAGATACAAGGTAATCACAAAGGTAAAAAGTGTATTAATATAACTGTGTTGGTTGAGCAAAACTGGGGAATGGGTAATAAAGGGATTATCTATCTTTTTAAACAACAAAAATTCTGTTGTTGACTGTCCCTTTAACTAAACTTATGATGCCAATTTCTGAACTTATAAACCAAATTTCTTGGTTAATTTTTAACTGAAAGCAATTAATCTATCATTCATATTTAACAATTCTAGTGCAACCAGCTCTTAAAGAGACATGAAACACATTTTTTTTCTTTCATGATTTAGGCAGAGCATGCCATTTTAAACAACTTTGTAATTTTGTTCTATTATCTAATTTGTTTTGGTCTCTTTGTATCCTTTGTTCAAAAGTATACCTAGGTAGGCTCTGAAGCTTCTGATTGATGGCTGCACATATATATGCCTCTTGTCATATACACTATAGGGACAAAAGTATCTGGACACCTGACCCTCACACCTACTTGAGCTTTTTGGACATTCCATTGCAAAAATCATAGGCATTAATATATAGTAGCCCCCCCCCCCATTTATGGCTATAACAGCTGCTTCCTCTGGGAAGGCTTTACACAAGACATATACAAACACACACACAGCTCTGCATTCCTTCCATGCAAACTTATCTTATCTGCAAAAATGCCTTCATCAGTTCCTCCAGATGCAGTCTGCCCACCCTGATGTCTCCTTTCACTTTATTTCTGCAGGGCAGCTGAGGAGACAACTGGTAACACTGCTTCTACTGCTTGCATTTCTGCCCTATTCCTCCCACATCTGCCCTCTTCTCTATGTAAAAGCCAACACATAGTATAGCACTACAGCCTGTGTGCAACTACCGCACCTGCCATGTTCTCTCTGTAAAAGCCAGCACATAGTACAGCACTACAGCCTGTGTGCACCTACCGCACCCGCCATGTTCTCTCTGTAAAAGCCATCACATAGTACAGCACTACAGCCTGTGTGCACCTACTGCACCAGCCATGTTCTCTCTGTAAAAGCCAGCACATAGTACAGCACTACAGCCTGTGTGCACCTACTGCACCAGCCATGTTCTCTCTGTAAAAGCCAGCACATAGTACAGCACTACAGCCTGTGTGCACCTACCGCACCCGCCATGTTCTCTCTGTAAAAGCCAGCACATAGTACAGCACTACAGCCTGTGTGCACCTACCGCACCCGCCATGTTCTCTCTGTAAAAGCCAGCACATAGTACAGCACTACAGCCTGTGTGCACCTCCCGCACCCGCCATGTTCTCTCTGTAAAAGCCAGCACATAGTACAGCACTACAGCCTGTGTGCACCTACCGCACCCGCCATGTTCTCGCTGTAAAAGCCAGCACATAGTACAGCGCTACAGCCTGTGTGTACCTACCGCACCTGCAATGTTCTATTTGTAAAAGCCAGCACATAGTACAGCACTATAGCCTGTGTGCACCTACCGCACCTGCCATATTCTCTCTGTAAAAGCCAGCACATAATACAGCACTACAGCTTGTGTGCACCTACTGCACCCGCCATATTCTCTCTGTAAAAGCCAGCACATAGTACAGCACTACAGCCTGTGTGCACCTACTGCACCCGCCATGTTCTCTCTGTAAAAGCCAGCACATAGTACAGCACTACAGCCTGTGTGCACCTACCGCACCCGCCATGTTCTCTCTGTAAAAGCCAGCACATAGTACAGCGCTACAGCCTGTGTGTACCTACCGCACCTGCAATGTTCTATTTGTAAAAGCCAGCACATAGTACAGCACTATAGCCTGTGTACACCTACCGCACCAGCCATGTTCTCTCTGTAAAAGCCAGTACATAGTACAGCACTACAGCCTGTGTGCACCTACTGCACCCGCCATGTTCTCTCTGTAAAAGCCAGCACATAGTACAGCACTACAGCCTGTGTGCACCTTCTGCACCAGCCATGTTCTCTCTGTAAAAGCCAGCACATAGTACAGCGCTACAGCCTGTGTGTACCTACCGCACCTGCAATGTTCTATTTGTAAAAGCCAGCACATAGTACAGCACTATAGCCTGTGTGCACCTACCGCACCTGCCATATTCTCTCTGTAAAAGCCAGTACATAATACAGCACTACAGCTTGTGTGCACCTACTGAACCCGCCATATTCTCTCTGTAAAAGCCAGCACATAGTACAGCACTACAGCCTGTGTGCACCTACTGCACCCGCCATATTCTCTCTGTAAAAGCCAGCACATAGTACAGCACTACAGCCTGTGTGCACCTACCGCACCCGCCATGTTCTCTCTGTAAAAGCCAGCACACAGTACAGCACTACATCCTGTGGGCACCTACCGCACCAGCCATATTCTCTCTGTAAAAGCCAGTACATAATACAGCACTACAGCTTGTGTGCACCTACCGCACCAGCCATATTCTCTCTGTAAAAGCCAGTACATAATACAGCACTACAGCTTGTGTGCACCTACCGCACCTGCCATATTCTCTCTGTAAAAGCCAGCACATAGTACAGCGCTACAGCCTGTGTGCACCTACCGCACCCGCCATGTTCTCTCTGTAAAAGCCAGCGCATAATACAGCACTACAGTCTGTGTGCACCTACCGCACCCGCCATATTCTCTCTGTAAAAGCCAGCACATAGTACAGCACTACAGCCTGTGTGCAACTACCGCACCCGCCATATTCTCTCTGTAAAAGCCAGCACATAGTACAGCACTACAACCTGTGTGTACCTACCGCACCCGCCATGTTCTCTCTGTAAAAGCCAGCACATAGTACAGCACTACAGCCTGTGTGCACCTACCGCACCCGCCATGTTCTCTCTGTAAAAGCCAGTACATAATACAGCACTACAGCTTGTGTGCACCTACCACACCTGCCATGTTCTCTCTGTAAAAGCCAGCACATAGTACAGCACTACACCTTGTGTGCACCTACCGCACCTGCCATGTTCTCTCTGTAAAAGCCAGCACATAGTACAGCACTACAGCCTGTGTGCACCTACTGCACCTGCCATGTTCTCTCTGTAAAAGCCAATGCACAGTACAGCACTACATCCTGTGTGCACCTACCGCACCAGCCATGTTCTCTCTGTAAAACCTAGCACATAGTACAGCACTACAACCTGTGTGCACCTACCGCACCCGCCATGTTCTCTCTGTAAAAGCCAGCACATAGTACAGCACTAAAGCCTGTGTGCACCTACTGCACCCGCCATGTTCTCTCTGTAAAAGCCAGCACATAGTACAGCACTAAAGCCTGTGTGCACCTACCGCACCCGCCATGTTCTCTCTGGAAAAGCCGGCACATAGTACAGCACTACAGCCTGTGTGCACCTACCGCACCCGCCATGTTCTCTCTGGAAAAGCCGGCACATAGTACAGCACTACAGCTTGTGTGCACCTACTGCACCCGCCATGTTCTCTCTGTAAAAGCCAGCACATAGTACAGCACTACAGCCTGCATATTGTGTGCAGTCTATCTAACGCACCCGCCCTCTTCTCTCTGTAAAATCCAGCGCACAGTACAGCACTGCAGCCTGCATATTGTGTGCAGTCTATCTACTTCACCTGCCCTCTTCTCTCTGTATAACCCAGCTCACATTACAGCAGTGCAGCCTGCATATTGTGTGCAGTCTATCTACCGCACCTGCCCTCTTCTCTCTGTAAAAGCCAGCGCACAGTACAGCACTACAGCCTGTGTGCACCTACCGCACCCGCCATGTTCTCTCTGTAAAAGCCAGCACATAGTACAGCACTAAAGCCTGTGTGCACCTACTGCACCCGCCATGTTCTCTCTGTAAAAGCCAGCACATAGTACAGCACTAAAGCCTGTGTGCACCTACCGCACCCGCCATGTTCTCTCTGGAAAAGCCGGCACATAGTACAGCACTACAGCCTGTGTGCACCTACCGCACCCGCCATGTTCTCTCTGGAAAAGCCGGCACATAGTACAGCACTACAGCTTGTGTGCACCTACTGCACCCGCCATGTTCTCTCTGTAAAAGCCAGCACATAGTACAGCACTACAGCCTGCATATTGTGTGCAGTCTATCTAACGCACCCGCCCTCTTCTCTCTGTAAAATCCAGCGCACAGTACAGCACTGCAGCCTGCATATTGTGTGCAGTCTATCTACTTCACCTGCCCTCTTCTCTCTGTATAAGCCAGCTCACATTACAGCAGTGCAGCCTGCATATTGTGTGCAGTCTATCTACCGCACCTGCCCTCTTCTCTCTGTAAAATCCAGCGCACAGTACAGCACTGCAGCCTGCATATTGTGTGCGGTCGATCTACCGCACCTG
The DNA here is from genome assembly GCF_027579735.1 of Bombina bombina. Taxonomy (NCBI): domain Eukaryota; kingdom Metazoa; phylum Chordata; class Amphibia; order Anura; family Bombinatoridae; genus Bombina; species Bombina bombina. Next base: position 933,880,593 of record NC_069502.1, on the reverse strand, counting down.
CCCTCTTCTCTCTGTAAAAGCCAGCGCACAGTACAGCACTACAGCCTGCATATTGTGTGCAGTCTAT